>NW_020947060.1:0-6913 GCF_900497805.2 Vombatus ursinus | reverse complement strand
GAAGAAAACACCTTAAAAAAGACTGGGCGAAATGGTAAAAAAAAAAAATCCAATGAAGAGAAGAATGTCTTGAAAGAAAGTAGAATTAGACAAATGGGAAAAGAGGTACAAAAGCTCATTGAAGAAAATAATTCCTCAAAAATTAGAATTTGGCAAGTGGAAGTTAATAACTTTATGAGACATCATGAAACAATAAAACAAAATCAAAAGAATGAAAAAATAGAAGACAATGTGAAATATCTCATTGGAAAAACAACTGACCTGGAAAATAGATCTAGGAGAGGAATTTAAGAATTATTGGACTACCTAAAAGCCATGATAAAAAAAAGAACCTAGATATCATCTTTCAAGAAATTATCAAGGAAAACTGCCCTGATATTCTAGAACCAGAGTATAAAATAGATCACCCACTGAAAGAAATCCCCAAATAAAAACTCCTAAGAATATTATAGCCAAATTCTAAAGCTCCCTCATCAAGGAGAAAATACTGCAAGCAGCCAAAAAGAAACAATTCAAATATCATGTAACTGCAATCAGGATAACACAAGATTTACCAGCTTCTACATTAAAGGTGCAGAGGACTTGGAATATGGTACTCGGGAGGACAAACAAAAATCACCTACCCAGCAAAACTAATTATAATCCTTCAGGTGAAAAAGTGGATATTCAATGAAATAGAAGACTTTCAAGCATTCCTATGAAAAGACCATAGCTGAATAGAAAATTTTACTTTCAAATACAAGACTCAAAAGAAGCATAAAAAAGTAAACAGGAAAGAGAAATCATAAAGGATTTAATAAGGTTAAACTGTTTACATTTCTACATAGGAAAATGATACTTGTAACTCCTAAAAAACCTTCTTATTATTAGGGTGGTTAGAAGGAATATACATAGAAAGAGGGCAAAGGTGTGAATTAAATATGATGGGATGATTATCTAAAAAAATTAAATTAAAGGGTCAGGAAGAAGAATGCACTGGGGGAAGGAGAAAGGAAGAGGTAGAATGGGGTAGATTATCTGATATAAAAGGGGCCCAAAAGAGATTTTATAGTGTAGGGGAAGATGGGGGATGAATTGGCTCAAAGAGGGAATAACATACACGCTGAGTTGAGTGTAGAAATCTATCTTACCATACAGGAAAGTAGGAGGGGAAGAAGATATGAGAAAGGGGTGCTGAAGGAAAGGAGGGCAGTTTGGGAGAGGTAAAAGTCAGAAGCAAAACACTTTTGAGAATGGACAGGGTGAAAGGAGAGAGAGAGAGAGAGAGAGAGAGAGAGAGAGAGAGAGAGAGAGAGTACGATAAACAGAGGTGAAATAGAATGAAATGAAGTACGTGGTAATCATTACTATGAAAAAAAATTTACAGCAAGTTTCTCTGATGAAGACCTCATTTCTCAAATACATAGAAAAATGAGTCAAATTTATAGAAATAAGAGCCATTTCTCAACTGATAAATGGTCAAATGATGCAGTAGTTTTCAGACAAGGTAATCAAAGCTGTCTATAATTATATGAAAAATGCTCTAAATCTCTATTGATTAGAGAAATAAGAATTAAAAGAGCTCTGAGGTACCACCACATACCTGTCAGATTGGCTAATATGATAGAAAGGAAACATGGCAAATGTTGGAGGAAATGTGGGAAAATTACAACACTAATGCATTGTTGGTGAAGTTGCATACTGATTCAACCATTCTGGAGATAAATTTGGAATTATGCCCAAAGGACTATAAAACCATATACCCTTTAACCAAGCTATAACACTATTAGGTCCATTTCCCAAAGACATAAAAAACAAAAAGTAAAAGGACCTATATGCACAAAAATATTTATAGCATATTTTAGTAGTGACAAGGAATTGGAAATTGAGGGGATGTCCATCAATTGAGGAATGGCTGAACAAGTTGATGTATATGATTGTGATGGAATACTATTGTATTATAAGAAATTATGAGCAAGAAGCTGTCAGAAAAATCTGGAAAGACTTACACAAACTGATAAAAAATGAAATAAGCTAGAATCAAGAGAACATTGTACATAGTAAGAGCAATATTGTATTATGATCTACTGTGAATAACTTAGCTATTCTCAGCAATACAATAATCCAAGACAATTCTGAAGAACTTAAGATGAAAGGTATTGTCCATCTCCAGAGAAAGAACTAGTGGAGCCTGAATGCAGATTGAAGATATTTTTTCTTTACTTTCTTTATTTTTCTTGTTTTTTTTTTTCTTTTTGTTCTGCGTTTTCTTTCACAGAATGAGTTACATGGAAATGTGTTTTGCATAGCTACACATGTATAACCTATGCCAAATTGCTTGCCTTCTCAATGAGTGGGGTGGGAAGAGGAGAGAGAACTTGGAACTCAAAATTTGAAAAAAAGAATGTTAAAATCGTTTTTATATAATTAGGGGAAAACAAAACATTAGAATTTTAAAGCAGAAAAAAAAGTTGCCTCAGGCTTGGGTGGGGTTGAGGAGTCCTATTTCTCTGTTGCTGAATTTCCAGGTACAGTACTACTACTACCTTCCTGACCTGGCCATCAGTTGCTTTCTTAATAAACCCATTTTTTCAGAAGCCATACCCAAGGCTCCCTCCAGGTGATGGTGTCATTGACCTCTGCCCACTTATCAGGGAAGTAGTCTCTGTGATTTCTCCTCTCCATCCCAGGACACCTTTTTGCACTGGCAGTGGTATTCATCCAAGTCCCAGCTGCCCCTATCTCATTTTCAAATTTCACTAGGTAGTCAGCCTACATATAGCTAAAATCTGTGGCCTCTCTCCTTTAGGCCAGCTGATTATAAAATGTGGCAGCCCAAGGATGAAGGGGACAGGTTGCATAAATCCAATGTATTAAAGACATTTCCTTTAGGAACTCTGTCCCTTCTGTTGGACATCTCTATCAGAGAATCCGTTATGATAGGATTCATCTTAATGGGACCAAGTTCAAATTACTCCCCATGTTAACCGCCTAAAAAGGGTCAGAGGATGATTCCAATCCAGAGGTTCTAATAAAATTTAACTGACTCTGTAAAAGTAAGTCCTCAAAAGACTCCCCCAGCAATAAAACTGAGCTGCAGAAAGCATTTTAGCACTAGATCACCCTCATGAACCATCTTTCCAATGACTCATGAAGTTTCTTTTTGGATTTCTCATGAAACCACCCCAACTCCTTGAAAGAGAAGGCCTTCCGATTCCATTTTCCCTTGTTGTTCAGTCACGACTCTTCCTGATCCCATTTGACGTTTTCTTTGCGAAGATATTAGAGTAGTCCTTTTCCAGTTCATTTTATAGATGAGGAAACTGAGGCAAACAGGGTTAAGTGACTTGCCCAGAATCGCATAGCTAGTTAAACGTCTAAGGCTGGATTTGCACTCAGATCTTCTTGTCTCCAGGCTGGCACTTTATCCACTGTGCCACTTAGCTGCCCTGTCCTTTAAGCAAGTTAGTTACAAAGCTTGGCAGGCCAAGGATGAAGGAGGGGTGGTGGTGCATAAATCCAATGCACTCTACACAATTCCTTTAGGAACTTTGCCCCCTCTGTTGCACATCTCTATCAGAGATTCATTCCAATCATAGCATTTTGTCAGGAGCTTGAATATAGAGTTGCAGCCCAAAGAGGAGGTAGACCAGCTGCCTGAAACCCTCAGGATTCAGTCTCCATAGTTCTATAGCTCTACAGCTAAACTCATAGCAAAACACCTGCTGGAATTTCTCTTTCTCTCCAATTGCCAGCCTATCATTTTCAACATTAAGTTACACATATTTACTGATTTCCTGAAGTAGTGAAGTATGAAGGAAACCTAATCTTTAAAGATAAAATTTAAAACAACTTGAGATCACAGAATGTTAAAGCTGAAAAGGACCTTATAATTCATTTAGTCTAATTTCTCATTTTATGTATGAGGAAATGGAGGTCTAGGAAGGCAAAATGACTCTCCCAGAGTTAATACTCCCAGAGTTGCACAGTTATTGATAGTAAATCTCAGACTAGAACTCAGATAATCATTTCATAAAATTCCTGAGTTAGAAGAAAACTTAGATTCATCTACCACCTTTTATCTAAAACATGAATTCTCTCCGCCACATCCCTGAGGTAGGACCATCCAGAACCCCAAAAGAGCGTCCTGTCCTGTTAGGACAGGAATTTATCTTTATGAGGCCAAATTCAGATGACTCCCCATCTCAATCTTATGGAAGGAAATCATTCTCTTCCTGGGAACAATAATAAAAAAAAAAATTCTAGAGAGTTCTCAAGTTGCTTCTTTACTTCCACCCTTATTCTATGGCAATTCATGGACATTTTCTTACACCTGAAATTCTCTCTTTTTAACTTCCATCTCTTAACCTCAATGCATTCCTTTATATGCCAGCTAAAATCCTACCTTCTCCAGGAAACCTTTCCCAATCTCCCTACATATTAGCGCCTTCCCTCTACTGATTATTTCTAATTGATCCTCTACATAGCTGATTTCCACATAGTTGTATGTCCATTACAGTCCAGCACTTCTTAAGCTGTGGGTCATGACCTCATATGGGGGTCACATAGCCAAATGTGGGGATCACGAAATTTAAAATTTTAATTTAAAAAATTTTAAAAGTTTTTTGAGTAAAAGTTTTCTGAACAGCAATGACCAAAAATTAATTAAAAATCAAATGTGTAATGAATCCAAGGTATTTCTGGCAGTGCTTGCCCATGTTGCATCCTGCAATTTTACTATAGCCTTGGTGCTGAAAACAAAGCACGTGCACTTGGCACTGCACATGCCATCAGGCCACACAAAGCCAACAAACTGCCCAAATGTGAAAAGGGGCTGTGAGTGGAGAAAGGTTAAGAAGCCCTGCATTAGACTATAGTTTCCTCAAGGGCAGGGACTGTCTTTTGCCTTTCTCTGGCACTTAGCACAATGCCTGGCACATAGTAGGCACTTAACAAATCTTGTTAACTGACTGGTTCTAGAGGTTCTAGGTCTGTAGCATCATAGTGAGTCTCTGGGTTGGAGATCATGTGGTGGACTCCTGGTTGCCACTTTTAGTTCCCATTCCTGTCAGGAGAGATTTATTTATGTACAGCCAAGAGCTGGTCCTTTAGCTCCCCTTCAGCTCTAACTGTGTTGTACCAAAAAAACAAGCTTTTTGTCTTTAGTTGCTAAATGCCTTTCAGTCTTGTTATTCTAGCAATCCAACTTCTATAGGACAGCCCAAAACAGCCAGAGAATGCTGGATGTGGCAATTTTCTTTACCTTTCTGGGTAACTTCCTCCAGCCCCCACTGAGCTAGTCATTCACTGTGATTGGCAGCCTGCACCTCTCCAGCTAAGAGGCCTCCATACAAGATCAGCAAGGGTTTTGCGACCTGAAACCATGCGGGGTTCCACTATTTGATCACCTCACTCTCTGCATTTACAATGCCTTTCTTCCAACTCAACCACACTGGCAGCCACAAGACCATCGCATCTCCTCCCATTTAATCACCAACCCTACTTGTTTATGTCCATGTTTTATTTGACCAACTGAACTGGAAAGCCATTGAGAGTCAGGATCCATGTGTTACTTTGCATTGTTTTGCCTCTATTATTGTCTCATTTATGTAATAGATGTTTAATAAGGGTGTCCAAAATTTTTAGTGCCGTTTTAAGCTTTAATAGTGGTTTTAATTTAAAACTGCACTAGAACTTTTGGGATGCCCTGTAAATGCTTTTTCCTTCTCTCCCTATGTTAACCACTCCCCTAACCCCCACCAAGATATTACTATTAGTTAATTTAAAGTCATTCAGCAAACACGTATACAAGTCATTACATTTAGCTCCCTATAAATAAATAATATAGCTAATAGAGAAGGGATGCTAATATATATGTTTATATATATATAAAATTAAATAATACATCTTTCTGATAAAATGAAAAATCATTGGTAAACACTTTATACTTTCAGAAACATGATGCTTTATGCAGCTTTATTATTCTTTTTCTCCTTCACATTTTCCCTGTGTAAAGAATAGAAGAATAATGGAAAGAGACTCTTCAGGGAAATTTTAAGAGGTAAAATAGGTCCTTCCTGGTAATTTTTGAATAGCCTAGTCTTGGGGCATGGGTAACCTTCGACTGAAGCAGAACTAAAAATTAACCAATTGAGAGAAAAAAAGCTCATGCGTAGGTTTTTGTTTTTTGTTTTTTTTTGCTATTGAGCTAGCTAGAGGGATGAAGACAAATGAACAGGAAGGTCTTCTGTCTGGAAACTTGGATTTGGGGTGGGTTTGATAAATTAAATAGTAAAGGAGAATGAGAAAGGCACCAACTTGGGGGTTCTGGATGGTCCTACCTCAGGGATGTGGCGGAGAGAATTCATGTTTTAGATAAAAGGTGGTAGATGAATCTAAGTTTTCTTCTAACTCAGGAATTTTATGAAATGATTATCTGAGTTCTAGTCTGAGATTTACTATCAATGACTGTGCAACTCTGGGAGTATTAACTCTGGGAGAGTCATTTTGCCTTCCTAGACCTCCATTTCCTCATACATAAAATGAGAAATTAGACTAAATGAATTATAAGGTCCTTTTCAGCTTTAACATTCTGTGATCTCAAGTTGTTTTAAATTTTATCTTTAAAGATTAGGTTTCCTTCATACTTCACTACTTCAGGAAATCAGTAAATATGTGTAACTTAATGTTGAAAATGATAGGCTGGCAATTGGAGAGAAAGAGAAATTCCAGCAGGTGTTTTGCTATGAGTTTAGCTGTAGAGCTATAGAACTATGGAGACTGAATCCTGAGGGTTTCAGGCAGCTGGTCTACCTCCTCTTTGGGCTGCAACTCTATATTCAAGCTCCTGACAAAATGCTATGATTGGAATGGATAAAAGATGTGTCTCTTTCCTTCCTTCCTTCCTTCCTTCCTTCCTTCCTTCCTTCCTTCC
>NW_020947059.1:0-8694 GCF_900497805.2 Vombatus ursinus | reverse complement strand
TCCTTCCTTCCTTCCTTCCTTCCTTCCTTCCTTCCTTCTTTCCTTCCCTACCTCCCTCCCTCTCTTTCTTCTTTCCTTCCTTTCTTTCTTCCTTCCTTCCTTCCCTCCCACCTTCCTTCTTCCCTCCCTTCCCTCCTCTTCTTTTCTTCATTCTTCTCCTTCTTGGTTTATTTATGTCTTTTGTTTTCGTATTGCATATATTATTATTACACTATTGTATATATTATATTATAAATATAGTATGAATATTGTATTATTGCATATATATTGTATATATTATATATACATTTACATACTAGACTGGAGACACTGAAAGTTGAAGCTCAAGGAGATTTTTGAATGCTGGGGAAGTAGTAAAACTTTTCTCCTTACCATTCTGTGTACAGAAGACTGGCAATGTCTCCAAGGTTTTTCTTTGTTCTTTAAGTTGTCCATAATTTCTAATTGCTATAGTTTTTTGGGGGGGACAGCAAGGTGGTGCAGTGGTTAGAGCACTGGGCTTGTAACCAGGAAGACTCATCTTCACAAGTTCAAATCTGACCTCAAATACTTCCTAACTGTGTGACCCTGGGCAAGTTATTTACCCCTGTTTGCCTCAGTTTCTTTATTTGTAAAATGAGTTGGAGAAGGAAATGGCAAAACACTTTAGTATCTCTGCCAAGGAAATCTCAAAATGGGGTCACAGATAGTATAACATGACTGAACAACAGTGTTTTAAAATACTAATTTACCCTTGATATAAAATTATGACTTCATAACTTCTTTGTGATTTGTACGTATCTTTAATTGTGAATAGGGGGTGGGGAAGGAACATAATAAATAGAAATAAAATAGGACAGATGTTTGAACTTCAGTCTAAAGCACTACGGGCATTTAGTGTTTAGCTGTGGGCTCCTGAGCTAAAATTATTGAGAGAATTTTCTCTAAAGTGAGCTGGGGAAGCATTGGCAGTCTGGTGAGGGGGATGAGAGCAGAAGACCATAATATCTACCTCACTGTTTCCTCTCTGTATATGCTCACTGGAGCAAGGACACTAACAAGTATGTAAGATGAGAGAGGTCATTTGGAAGTGTGGCAGGTGGGGATGGGAAGAGAAAAAACTGATATTGATTGAATACAGATTGAAGCATGCTATTTTTACTCCCTTTCTTTCCCTTTCCCTCTTTTATTTGAGTCTTTTATTCTTTCTTTTATTCTTGTACGAAATGACTCTATTCCTTTTGCTTTCACTTCCCACCATAAACTTCCAAACCTTTCCAGGCAGCACCACGATATGCTTGCAGGTATTTTATAATTAAGGAGTGGGGAAAAAAATCAATATTAAATGAGGATCTAAAACCAAAAAAGAAGAGGGACTGGAATAATGTGTTCCACAGAACAATGAAGATCAAGATGCAGCCTGGGGTGATCTATCCTGGAAGTCTAAATTTAACCGTATAAGACAAAAGATGTACATTCAATAATGAAGGAAGAGTTTGAAGCATTTTTAGAATGAAAAAAATCAACATTACATGAGGATGCAAGCAACCCAACACCATCAAGAATTTGTATCAGAACCGTATGATTTCAGCCTTACTACTTGGACTGAAGGCCACATCATGCTGCCACCACTTAGTAACTAAGTAAATGCCCTTTAAAATATGAAACCAAGATTAAAATAATAATAACATACATTACAGTGCTACACACTACTAGATGCCCTTCTCTGAGAGCAATTTAATCTCCAGCTCATAAACCAAATAAACCGGAATCTGTTCAATATTCATTATAAAAATAATAACATAGAAAGGAGGGACTGAAAGGAAGCCGTGTAATGTAAGATGATATTTCAAAATCCTTTTTACTGACTACAGCATAATGTCAAGAAGAAAAAAAAGGATGTCTTTTACTATTACCATCATTGTTATCAGTAATTGTCAAAGAGCTTGAACATCTTGTTAATTTCCTTCCTCAAAACAGGGGAAAGCACCCCACCAATTTATTTTCAGAAGCAAAAGTGTTCCATGTGTCATTCTGGCATTGAATGGTTGCTCATAGCAACCAAGCTGCCCTGGAATGTGATGTTTTCAAAACACAGTTAGGTCTCTTAATTATGTTGTTGTTGATTTTGCTCTAGAAGAAGCCTGTCTGATTTGTGTGTGTCCCTCAATAGCTGTGGCCCCCACTCTGTGTACCTGTTAAGAGTTCCTCTCTGACAGTAGGAGGTGTCAGCGGAAGCCTAACCTGGTGGCAGCTGATTTGGGGAGGAGAAGCAGGAGGATGAATATCAAATGAGAATGAAGCAGCTGAACCTTCAGCTGGCAGGTCTTGGTTTTAGATACACTACTGAAAAATAATAAAAGCACCGCTTTTGATTCCTGGCCAAGAACCATTATGGCAGTAAGGTATGGGCACATCATATTTTCCTGTGGTTAGCCTTAATCCCCTGGGAAACATTACAAATGAGATTTTCTTCAAGCTGTAGAGCCACACTTCAGGATTGGATAGGCCAATAATAATAACTCATTTAAATGGCACTTTGTTTATAAACTTCTTTTCTTCCAACATTTCTGTAAAGTTCATAGTGCAATTATTGTACCATGAGACTTAGTGAAATTAAGCAACTTTATCATGGTCACAGTATTGGCAAGTGTTGGAACCAGAATATGGTATCAGTAGACCTGATACCATATTCTGGTTCCAACACTTGCCAATACTGTAGACCTGGGGTCACAGATTTTGTTTTTGTTTTTGTTTTTGTCTTTGTTTTTGTTTTTGTTTGGGTGGGATGCAAGTAGGAGGGAGTAGATTTACTTATTTTTCATACAGTAGAGGAAAGAGATATTTGCCTTCATGCCCATTTAGGACTTTTGTTTTTCATTTTGGCAGATTGGGGAAGAGTCCCTGTGATCACATTGCTCTTGACTCTTTATAAAAATCCTAACCATGCATTTATATACAATAAACTAAAGCAATTGTTCATTTCAAATTAAAAAGTTTAAAATCAACAGTCAAGAAGTATCTCAGTTGAAGCCCTTCCTCCTACAGAATAATGGGTTATAGATTCAAAAGCATCACTCATAGAACAGAGTCAAAACTGTTGCCAGTTATAAAATTATTGTATAATTTATTGATGATCGTTAGTCAAAAGCACACATGGTCATTAAGCCCCCTTTCTAAATGAGGTTTCTGTTCTTCATATTTATTGGTTTTAGACATACTATGATCCCGTGCAAAGAATACTGAACTTTGAGTCAAAACACCTGGATTTCAGAGTGACTAACATGACAAAAAAGAAAACTGTTGGATATTGGAGGAGATGTGGGAACATTGGGACACTAATATGCTGTTGGTGGAGTTGTGAACTGATCCAACCATTTTGGAGAGCAATTTGGAACTATGCCCAAAGGGTATAAAACTGTGCATACCCTTCAATTCAGCAATACCACTGCTAGGTCTGTATCACAAAGATATTCAAAAAAAGGATAAAGGGCCCATTTGTGCAAAAATATTTATAACAGCTCTTTTTGTGGTGGCTAAGAATTGGAAATCAAAGGGATACTCATCAATTGTGGAATGGCTAAACAAGGTGTAGTATATTATTGTAATGGAATATTATTGTATTATAAGAAATGACAGGCAGGATGATTTCAGAAAAACCTGGAAATACTTACATGAACTGATGCATACTGAAATGAACAGAACCAGGAGAATGTTGTACACAGTAACAGCAATATTATGTGATGAAGAATTGTGAATGACTTAGCTATTCTCAGCAATACAATGATCCAGGACAATTCCAAAGGACTAATCATGAAGCATACTATCTGCCTCCAGAGAAAGAACTGATATTGATTGAATACAGATTTAAGCATGCTATTTTCACTCCCTTTCTTTCCTTTTTTCCCTTTTATTTGAGTCTTTTATTCTTGTACAAAATGACTAATATGGAAATGTTTTACATAATTACATATATACATAACCTATACCTGATTGCCTAATGTCTCAGGGAGGGTGAAGGGAAGGGAAGGAGGAAGGGATAGAATTTGGAACTCAAAACTTTAAATAAAGATGTTAAAAAAAGCAATGGAGTTTCTATCCTAGCTCTATTGCTTACTACCTGAATGAGCTTGGGCAAGTCACTTACTTTATCTTGCTCTGTTTCCTCATCTGTAAGAGAAGAGGTTTAGATTAGATGGCCCCTAGGGTCACTTTTAGCTCTAAATCTATAATCTTATTGTTTCAAAAGGCCACATTTTCATGCTCTTTAATTTAGAGATAGGAAGTCTTATTGTGACATACATGTTCATTGAAGAGAAGGAATCATGGAGAACTGGTCCCTTAAGCCCTCCATTGAATGATAAAAAGAAAGAAGTGCTTCATCCTGGACAAGGGAGTCTGACTGATTTTTCAAAGGAACATTGGAGATTTTCAGAGGTGGCTCTAACACCAGCATTCTCTTAGTTCAGATTCAGTGGTGGAACAAAATAAGGCATTTGCAAGTCATTTACATCAACTCTCTCCACTCCAATACATCCTCCATTCAGCCATTAAAAGTGATTTTCCTAAAGTGCATGTCTGACCATGTCACTCTCCTACTCAATAAATTCCATTTGCTCCCTATTGCCTCCAGAATCAATTCACAAAATACTCTGTTTGGCATTTAAAGCCCTTCATAACTTACCCCAAACTTCATCTGTCCAGTATTACACTTACTTCTTGACACATACTCTTCAGTTCAGTGACTCTGGCCTTTTGGCTGTTCTACCAGCAAAAAAAATCCAACTCTCACCTCCAGGCATTTTTCTCTGGCTATTTCCCATGCCTGGAATTCTCTCCCTTCTCTTCTCCATCTGCTAATCTCCCTGGCTTCCCCAACTAAAATCCCATCTTTTACTGGAAGCCATCTATAACCCTTCTTAATTCTAATGCCTTCCCTCTGTTAATTATTTCCTATTTATGCTGTATATAGCTTGTTTTATGCATATTATTTGCATATTTTTTCCTCCACAAGATTATAAACTCCTTGAGGGCAGAGCTTGCCTCTTTTTCTATCCCTAGTGCCTAGTATAGTGCCTGGTACCCAGTAGGTGCTTAATAAATGGTTGTGTATTGATTTTGATTGAAGAAAAGGAATTTTACTTGACCCTAACACAACAAGAATATGCAGCAAGGATACTATGACACAACTTCTCTGGATATTCTTCCTTACCCATTATAATTATCCCTTTCATATTGCAGGAGTTAAGGGGATGGTGCCCCCATAATCTGGAAAATCCATGTAAAATTTTTTTAGCCCTTCATTCATACCAGAGAAGAAGTCTGAATATTTTCTTGGCAATTGGGGTTAAGCAACTTGCCCAGGGTCACACAGCTAGTAAGTGTCAAGTGTTTGGTCTGAGGCTGAATTTAAACTCAGGACTTCCTGACTTCAGGGCTGGTGCTCTATCCACTGTACCATCTAGCTGCCCCTGACTTTTTTCTTTTACTTTTGTGGGGTTTTTTACAGTACATTATTGTAAAATTTGGGCTAAGTACTTGGTCATAGGCTCTGTGTTGTCTGTTGATCATTGTGTGTCGTCTGTGGCTTCCACAAAACTCCCCAAAAATTCCCATTTAATTTCTTATGCCAACCCACAATATAGTGAAACCTTGATGGGGAAAGTTGTGATGTGGAAGGGATAACTGTATTTCCATACAACTTATCTATTCCTCAGGATAGGTTATTATGAATGAAATTTGTCTCCCATAGACTCCAGAATCCAGCAAGTTGAAGAGAACCTGACTGCCTGTGGCTGAGATTTTTTATGCCTTTCCGTGATCAGGAAGCCACATCAGGGAAGCCAGGACCATTCAGGTCCTGGTGAGAGCTTTGTCTCCTTTTAGAGAAAGCTAATCCTTGTCAAAGGAGGAGAGGCCTTACCTGAGCCTTACCTCAGATTGTCAGTGGGGGAGAAGAAAGTGTGTCAGAGAAACAGTGGTAAATATTAGTCCTAACACAGGAATATAAATGGTCAGAGGGAGGAAGTGTATAAATAGATTGGAAATGGCAGGACTCTTCTAACTGTGTTTTCGCTACACTCAAATACAATAAATTCTGTAGTTTTCACTTGATGATTTATCTCTAGGTCATAAGCTCAATTCTCCCATTTAAGTAGCTACACAAATGTTCCCTGGTGGCATATATGTTAAAAATGAATAAATCATAAAATTCCTTATGTGTCTTTCCCCAATTTCCTTTTATGTTCTTTAGTCCCACAATTCTCTCCTATCATCAGAAATGTCCCCATTGTAGCCCAAAGAATCAGATAGACGCTATGTGAAAGTGTCATCTAAAATCACTTGTGCATTATGAGTATACAGACAATTGAGACCTGTATATAGCCCATTCATCAGGCTTTCTGACTTTATATTATCTACTCTCTACTCCTTTCAAGGACACATTTTTAATCAGAGACACTCTATTGTAATCCTGCCAAGAGGCACAGGGCTGTAGGGAAAGTTAGGAGTGATATTTCCCATACAAAATAATGTGTCTCATTTATAGAAAACTTTAAAGGTCACAAAAAACCTCTTTTTTTTTAACAATAGTGTTTATTCTCACATTTTATAGATGATAAATGATTACCTTATGATGACACAGATAGGCAATTACTATAGGAGGAAAGCTTTGAATCCTGATCTTCCTAGTGATCTTTCTAGTTTGCCTCAACGCAAAAAGAAGGCAATCCCTTATCCCTTTCCTCAAACCTTTACCACCCTTTCTATCACCTTTCCCACAATGGCTGTTCTGAATCTTTTCTCAAGTGTCTGACTCTACTTTCACATCTCTCTTTTTCAGTAGGACATCTCACCCCCTTTTTAATGAGAAAATTGCTCTTCCTCATTTCTGGAGATCTGTACCTCTTCATTTATTCCCTACTCAGAGGGGGAAATTTATTTATTCCCTTGCTCAGAGGATGAAACGTTCCTTTTTCACAAGGCCAAATCTTCTACTTAGGCCCTTGGTAACTTTCTTTAGAACAACAACAAAAAACACTTTGGTGGAAGTATTGGGAAAAGATGAAGGCTAGTGATAGAGATGACAAAAAAAAAGAATAGTGTTAAGGAAGCATTTAAAATGCACAGAACAGTAAACAGTTTAGGAGGTATTGAGGAGGGAAACCCTTTTTGCAGCTAATTTAATGCATTTATTCTGACTATCTCCTTTGTGTTCCTTAGTATTTTGCTCCTACTTCAAGGTTTGCAGGTTGGGTTTCCAGATCTGCAACTATTACCTAAAAATCCAGAAGTTATCCTTTGGGTTGCTGCATTCCCAGATGATATCAACTGGATGATGTCTTGACTTGCAAGTGAATCGGATTTAAGTGAGACAGGACTAGGCAAAGTCATCAGCCTCCCACATTCTCCTCTAGAGTCATTGGAATTCAGTGGCAAGTCATAAGTCAGGATGACTGGCAATGGCTTGGATGCAATGGAGGACCTTTAGATGTAGTATTATTAATGGATAGGTCATGTCTGGCTCCTGATAGAATATATAAGATGTTTCTTATACATATTATATTGTTAGATTCTGCTTTCTTTTCATCTTGTTATCTTCTGCTTTATGTATGAGTTTATCCCATTAATATTCATAGTTATGATTACTAATTATTTAGTTCTGTCCATCTCTTTCTCTTATTCATTCTCTTCCCTTTGTTTCATATCCCCTCTTTACAAAAAAGAGGGCCTGGGAGAAGTGTGCTCTGTAGTGGTGCTCTATGATATAGTCTCCTACAACCATGTCCTTATTCTCTTTACTTTTTAAAGAACCTAAAGATTGTTTCTTACCCTTTCTTTCCTTTTACATTTCTCTTTGTGTTTCATTTTCCTGAATTTATACTCCCTCTTATCCCACTCTTCTTGTTCCTGCAAATTCTCTATTGAATGAAATATATTTCTACCTCCAATTCTGCCTATGTATGTGTGTATGTGTGTGTATGTAGATGTATACGTGTGTGTGTGTGTGTGTGTGTGTGTGTGTGTATTTTGACGAGTTCATAATGAATCACATTCAGGTGTCACCTCCTCTCTGTATCTTTTCCTTGTTGTTTGTGTAGTCTTCTACTTTTACTGTTTGTGTGACATTATTTTCCCCACCCTTCACCTCCCTTCCCCCTTCCCCATCCCCCAGTGTATACATTTTTCTACCCCTTTCTTTTTTCATTTTTCCTTTTTAGATATAACAAAACCAATTCCAGGTCTTCTGATTTCTTTAACTCCCTCCATGATCCCTGATTAATTGAAATTCTGACATAAACTTGAATAAATCTCCCCTCAGCTTCTGTGTTTACATCTCAAAGCTCATATATAGCTCTGAACTTTTCACCAGAGGTACCTGGTGTTGCAATGGCTAGAGCAACAGTGCCAGAGTCAGGAATATATGAGTTCAAATCCAGCCTCTGGCACTTAATAGCTGTGTAGCTCTGGGCAAGTCACTTAACCTTGGTTTTTGTCAGTTTCTTTATTGTGATATGGTGATAAAAATAGTGCCTACCTCCCAGGCTTCTCATGAAGATCAATTCAATAAACTTTTTTTTAAGCACCTACAATGTGCCAAGAGACAAAAGACCCTGCTTTCAAGGAGCTTGCAATCTGATGGAAGAGACAATATGTAAATATATATGTATATATATATATATGTGTATATATATATACATACACATGTGCACATAT
>NW_020947058.1:0-6912 GCF_900497805.2 Vombatus ursinus | reverse complement strand
GAAGAAAACACCTTAAAAAAGACTGGGCGAAATGGTAAAAAAAAAAATCCAATGAAGAGAAGAATGTCTTGAAAGAAAGTAGAATTAGACAAATGGGAAAAGAGGTACAAAAGCTCATTGAAGAAAATAATTCCTCAAAAATTAGAATTTGGCAAGTGGAAGTTAATAACTTTATGAGACATCATGAAACAATAAAACAAAATCAAAAGAATGAAAAAATAGAAGACAATGTGAAATATCTCATTGGAAAAACAACTGACCTGGAAAATAGATCTAGGAGAGGAATTTAAGAATTATTGGACTACCTAAAAGCCATGATAAAAAAAAGAACCTAGATATCATCTTTCAAGAAATTATCAAGGAAAACTGCCCTGATATTCTAGAACCAGAGTATAAAATAGATCACCCACTGAAAGAAATCCCCAAATAAAAACTCCTAAGAATATTATAGCCAAATTCTAAAGCTCCCTCATCAAGGAGAAAATACTGCAAGCAGCCAAAAAGAAACAATTCAAATATCATGTAACTGCAATCAGGATAACACAAGATTTACCAGCTTCTACATTAAAGGTGCAGAGGACTTGGAATATGGTACTCGGGAGGACAAACAAAAATCACCTACCCAGCAAAACTAATTATAATCCTTCAGGTGAAAAAGTGGATATTCAATGAAATAGAAGACTTTCAAGCATTCCTATGAAAAGACCATAGCTGAATAGAAAATTTTACTTTCAAATACAAGACTCAAAAGAAGCATAAAAAAGTAAACAGGAAAGAGAAATCATAAAGGATTTAATAAGGTTAAACTGTTTACATTTCTACATAGGAAAATGATACTTGTAACTCCTAAAAAACCTTCTTATTATTAGGGTGGTTAGAAGGAATATACATAGAAAGAGGGCAAAGGTGTGAATTAAATATGATGGGATGATTATCTAAAAAAATTAAATTAAAGGGTCAGGAAGAAGAATGCACTGGGGGAAGGAGAAAGGAAGAGGTAGAATGGGGTAGATTATCTGATATAAAAGGGGCCCAAAAGAGATTTTATAGTGTAGGGGAAGATGGGGGATGAATTGGCTCAAAGAGGGAATAACATACACGCTGAGTTGAGTGTAGAAATCTATCTTACCATACAGGAAAGTAGGAGGGGAAGAAGATATGAGAAAGGGGTGCTGAAGGAAAGGAGGGCAGTTTGGGAGAGGTAAAAGTCAGAAGCAAAACACTTTTGAGAATGGACAGGGTGAAAGGAGAGAGAGAGAGAGAGAGAGAGAGAGAGAGAGAGAGAGAGAGAGAGTACGATAAACAGAGGTGAAATAGAATGAAATGAAGTACGTGGTAATCATTACTATGAAAAAAAATTTACAGCAAGTTTCTCTGATGAAGACCTCATTTCTCAAATACATAGAAAAATGAGTCAAATTTATAGAAATAAGAGCCATTTCTCAACTGATAAATGGTCAAATGATGCAGTAGTTTTCAGACAAGGTAATCAAAGCTGTCTATAATTATATGAAAAATGCTCTAAATCTCTATTGATTAGAGAAATAAGAATTAAAAGAGCTCTGAGGTACCACCACATACCTGTCAGATTGGCTAATATGATAGAAAGGAAACATGGCAAATGTTGGAGGAAATGTGGGAAAATTACAACACTAATGCATTGTTGGTGAAGTTGCATACTGATTCAACCATTCTGGAGATAAATTTGGAATTATGCCCAAAGGACTATAAAACCATATACCCTTTAACCAAGCTATAACACTATTAGGTCCATTTCCCAAAGACATAAAAAACAAAAAGTAAAAGGACCTATATGCACAAAAATATTTATAGCATATTTTAGTAGTGACAAGGAATTGGAAATTGAGGGGATGTCCATCAATTGAGGAATGGCTGAACAAGTTGATGTATATGATTGTGATGGAATACTATTGTATTATAAGAAATTATGAGCAAGAAGCTGTCAGAAAAATCTGGAAAGACTTACACAAACTGATAAAAAATGAAATAAGCTAGAATCAAGAGAACATTGTACATAGTAAGAGCAATATTGTATTATGATCTACTGTGAATAACTTAGCTATTCTCAGCAATACAATAATCCAAGACAATTCTGAAGAACTTAAGATGAAAGGTATTGTCCATCTCCAGAGAAAGAACTAGTGGAGCCTGAATGCAGATTGAAGATATTTTTTCTTTACTTTCTTTATTTTTCTTGTTTTTTTTTTTCTTTTTGTTCTGCGTTTTCTTTCACAGAATGAGTTACATGGAAATGTGTTTTGCATAGCTACACATGTATAACCTATGCCAAATTGCTTGCCTTCTCAATGAGTGGGGTGGGAAGAGGAGAGAGAACTTGGAACTCAAAATTTGAAAAAAAGAATGTTAAAATCGTTTTTATATAATTAGGGGAAAACAAAACATTAGAATTTTAAAGCAGAAAAAAAAGTTGCCTCAGGCTTGGGTGGGGTTGAGGAGTCCTATTTCTCTGTTGCTGAATTTCCAGGTACAGTACTACTACTACCTTCCTGACCTGGCCATCAGTTGCTTTCTTAATAAACCCATTTTTTCAGAAGCCATACCCAAGGCTCCCTCCAGGTGATGGTGTCATTGACCTCTGCCCACTTATCAGGGAAGTAGTCTCTGTGATTTCTCCTCTCCATCCCAGGACACCTTTTTGCACTGGCAGTGGTATTCATCCAAGTCCCAGCTGCCCCTATCTCATTTTCAAATTTCACTAGGTAGTCAGCCTACATATAGCTAAAATCTGTGGCCTCTCTCCTTTAGGCCAGCTGATTATAAAATGTGGCAGCCCAAGGATGAAGGGGACAGGTTGCATAAATCCAATGTATTAAAGACATTTCCTTTAGGAACTCTGTCCCTTCTGTTGGACATCTCTATCAGAGAATCCGTTATGATAGGATTCATCTTAATGGGACCAAGTTCAAATTACTCCCCATGTTAACCGCCTAAAAAGGGTCAGAGGATGATTCCAATCCAGAGGTTCTAATAAAATTTAACTGACTCTGTAAAAGTAAGTCCTCAAAAGACTCCCCCAGCAATAAAACTGAGCTGCAGAAAGCATTTTAGCACTAGATCACCCTCATGAACCATCTTTCCAATGACTCATGAAGTTTCTTTTTGGATTTCTCATGAAACCACCCCAACTCCTTGAAAGAGAAGGCCTTCCGATTCCATTTTCCCTTGTTGTTCAGTCACGACTCTTCCTGATCCCATTTGACGTTTTCTTTGCGAAGATATTAGAGTAGTCCTTTTCCAGTTCATTTTATAGATGAGGAAACTGAGGCAAACAGGGTTAAGTGACTTGCCCAGAATCGCATAGCTAGTTAAACGTCTAAGGCTGGATTTGCACTCAGATCTTCTTGTCTCCAGGCTGGCACTTTATCCACTGTGCCACTTAGCTGCCCTGTCCTTTAAGCAAGTTAGTTACAAAGCTTGGCAGGCCAAGGATGAAGGAGGGGTGGTGGTGCATAAATCCAATGCACTCTACACAATTCCTTTAGGAACTTTGCCCCCTCTGTTGCACATCTCTATCAGAGATTCATTCCAATCATAGCATTTTGTCAGGAGCTTGAATATAGAGTTGCAGCCCAAAGAGGAGGTAGACCAGCTGCCTGAAACCCTCAGGATTCAGTCTCCATAGTTCTATAGCTCTACAGCTAAACTCATAGCAAAACACCTGCTGGAATTTCTCTTTCTCTCCAATTGCCAGCCTATCATTTTCAACATTAAGTTACACATATTTACTGATTTCCTGAAGTAGTGAAGTATGAAGGAAACCTAATCTTTAAAGATAAAATTTAAAACAACTTGAGATCACAGAATGTTAAAGCTGAAAAGGACCTTATAATTCATTTAGTCTAATTTCTCATTTTATGTATGAGGAAATGGAGGTCTAGGAAGGCAAAATGACTCTCCCAGAGTTAATACTCCCAGAGTTGCACAGTTATTGATAGTAAATCTCAGACTAGAACTCAGATAATCATTTCATAAAATTCCTGAGTTAGAAGAAAACTTAGATTCATCTACCACCTTTTATCTAAAACATGAATTCTCTCCGCCACATCCCTGAGGTAGGACCATCCAGAACCCCAAAAGAGCGTCCTGTCCTGTTAGGACAGGAATTTATCTTTATGAGGCCAAATTCAGATGACTCCCCATCTCAATCTTATGGAAGGAAATCATTCTCTTCCTGGGAACAATAATAAAAAAAAAAATTCTAGAGAGTTCTCAAGTTGCTTCTTTACTTCCACCCTTATTCTATGGCAATTCATGGACATTTTCTTACACCTGAAATTCTCTCTTTTTAACTTCCATCTCTTAACCTCAATGCATTCCTTTATATGCCAGCTAAAATCCTACCTTCTCCAGGAAACCTTTCCCAATCTCCCTACATATTAGCGCCTTCCCTCTACTGATTATTTCTAATTGATCCTCTACATAGCTGATTTCCACATAGTTGTATGTCCATTACAGTCCAGCACTTCTTAAGCTGTGGGTCATGACCTCATATGGGGGTCACATAGCCAAATGTGGGGATCACGAAATTTAAAATTTTAATTTAAAAAATTTTAAAAGTTTTTTGAGTAAAAGTTTTCTGAACAGCAATGACCAAAAATTAATTAAAAATCAAATGTGTAATGAATCCAAGGTATTTCTGGCAGTGCTTGCCCATGTTGCATCCTGCAATTTTACTATAGCCTTGGTGCTGAAAACAAAGCACGTGCACTTGGCACTGCACATGCCATCAGGCCACACAAAGCCAACAAACTGCCCAAATGTGAAAAGGGGCTGTGAGTGGAGAAAGGTTAAGAAGCCCTGCATTAGACTATAGTTTCCTCAAGGGCAGGGACTGTCTTTTGCCTTTCTCTGGCACTTAGCACAATGCCTGGCACATAGTAGGCACTTAACAAATCTTGTTAACTGACTGGTTCTAGAGGTTCTAGGTCTGTAGCATCATAGTGAGTCTCTGGGTTGGAGATCATGTGGTGGACTCCTGGTTGCCACTTTTAGTTCCCATTCCTGTCAGGAGAGATTTATTTATGTACAGCCAAGAGCTGGTCCTTTAGCTCCCCTTCAGCTCTAACTGTGTTGTACCAAAAAAACAAGCTTTTTGTCTTTAGTTGCTAAATGCCTTTCAGTCTTGTTATTCTAGCAATCCAACTTCTATAGGACAGCCCAAAACAGCCAGAGAATGCTGGATGTGGCAATTTTCTTTACCTTTCTGGGTAACTTCCTCCAGCCCCCACTGAGCTAGTCATTCACTGTGATTGGCAGCCTGCACCTCTCCAGCTAAGAGGCCTCCATACAAGATCAGCAAGGGTTTTGCGACCTGAAACCATGCGGGGTTCCACTATTTGATCACCTCACTCTCTGCATTTACAATGCCTTTCTTCCAACTCAACCACACTGGCAGCCACAAGACCATCGCATCTCCTCCCATTTAATCACCAACCCTACTTGTTTATGTCCATGTTTTATTTGACCAACTGAACTGGAAAGCCATTGAGAGTCAGGATCCATGTGTTACTTTGCATTGTTTTGCCTCTATTATTGTCTCATTTATGTAATAGATGTTTAATAAGGGTGTCCAAAATTTTTAGTGCCGTTTTAAGCTTTAATAGTGGTTTTAATTTAAAACTGCACTAGAACTTTTGGGATGCCCTGTAAATGCTTTTTCCTTCTCTCCCTATGTTAACCACTCCCCTAACCCCCACCAAGATATTACTATTAGTTAATTTAAAGTCATTCAGCAAACACGTATACAAGTCATTACATTTAGCTCCCTATAAATAAATAATATAGCTAATAGAGAAGGGATGCTAATATATATGTTTATATATATATAAAATTAAATAATACATCTTTCTGATAAAATGAAAAATCATTGGTAAACACTTTATACTTTCAGAAACATGATGCTTTATGCAGCTTTATTATTCTTTTTCTCCTTCACATTTTCCCTGTGTAAAGAATAGAAGAATAATGGAAAGAGACTCTTCAGGGAAATTTTAAGAGGTAAAATAGGTCCTTCCTGGTAATTTTTGAATAGCCTAGTCTTGGGGCATGGGTAACCTTCGACTGAAGCAGAACTAAAAATTAACCAATTGAGAGAAAAAAAGCTCATGCGTAGGTTTTTGTTTTTTGTTTTTTTTTGCTATTGAGCTAGCTAGAGGGATGAAGACAAATGAACAGGAAGGTCTTCTGTCTGGAAACTTGGATTTGGGGTGGGTTTGATAAATTAAATAGTAAAGGAGAATGAGAAAGGCACCAACTTGGGGGTTCTGGATGGTCCTACCTCAGGGATGTGGCGGAGAGAATTCATGTTTTAGATAAAAGGTGGTAGATGAATCTAAGTTTTCTTCTAACTCAGGAATTTTATGAAATGATTATCTGAGTTCTAGTCTGAGATTTACTATCAATGACTGTGCAACTCTGGGAGTATTAACTCTGGGAGAGTCATTTTGCCTTCCTAGACCTCCATTTCCTCATACATAAAATGAGAAATTAGACTAAATGAATTATAAGGTCCTTTTCAGCTTTAACATTCTGTGATCTCAAGTTGTTTTAAATTTTATCTTTAAAGATTAGGTTTCCTTCATACTTCACTACTTCAGGAAATCAGTAAATATGTGTAACTTAATGTTGAAAATGATAGGCTGGCAATTGGAGAGAAAGAGAAATTCCAGCAGGTGTTTTGCTATGAGTTTAGCTGTAGAGCTATAGAACTATGGAGACTGAATCCTGAGGGTTTCAGGCAGCTGGTCTACCTCCTCTTTGGGCTGCAACTCTATATTCAAGCTCCTGACAAAATGCTATGATTGGAATGGATAAAAGATGTGTCTCTTTCCTTCCTTCCTTCCTTCCTTCCTTCCTTCCTTCCTTCCTTCC
>NW_020947057.1:0-8690 GCF_900497805.2 Vombatus ursinus | reverse complement strand
TCCTTCCTTCCTTCCTTCCTTCCTTCCTTCCTTCCTTCTTTCCTTCCCTACCTCCCTCCCTCTCTTTCTTCTTTCCTTCCTTTCTTTCTTCCTTCCTTCCTTCCCTCCCACCTTCCTTCTTCCCTCCCTTCCCTCCTCTTCTTTTCTTCATTCTTCTCCTTCTTGGTTTATTTATGTCTTTTGTTTTCGTATTGCATATATTATTATTACACTATTGTATATATTATATTATAAATATAGTATGAATATTGTATTATTGCATATATATTGTATATATTATATATACATTTACATACTAGACTGGAGACACTGAAAGTTGAAGCTCAAGGAGATTTTTGAATGCTGGGGAAGTAGTAAAACTTTTCTCCTTACCATTCTGTGTACAGAAGACTGGCAATGTCTCCAAGGTTTTTCTTTGTTCTTTAAGTTGTCCATAATTTCTAATTGCTATAGTTTTTTGGGGGGGACAGCAAGGTGGTGCAGTGGTTAGAGCACTGGGCTTGTAACCAGGAAGACTCATCTTCACAAGTTCAAATCTGACCTCAAATACTTCCTAACTGTGTGACCCTGGGCAAGTTATTTACCCCTGTTTGCCTCAGTTTCTTTATTTGTAAAATGAGTTGGAGAAGGAAATGGCAAAACACTTTAGTATCTCTGCCAAGGAAATCTCAAAATGGGGTCACAGATAGTATAACATGACTGAACAACAGTGTTTTAAAATACTAATTTACCCTTGATATAAAATTATGACTTCATAACTTCTTTGTGATTTGTACGTATCTTTAATTGTGAATAGGGGGTGGGGAAGGAACATAATAAATAGAAATAAAATAGGACAGATGTTTGAACTTCAGTCTAAAGCACTACGGGCATTTAGTGTTTAGCTGTGGGCTCCTGAGCTAAAATTATTGAGAGAATTTTCTCTAAAGTGAGCTGGGGAAGCATTGGCAGTCTGGTGAGGGGGATGAGAGCAGAAGACCATAATATCTACCTCACTGTTTCCTCTCTGTATATGCTCACTGGAGCAAGGACACTAACAAGTATGTAAGATGAGAGAGGTCATTTGGAAGTGTGGCAGGTGGGGATGGGAAGAGAAAAAACTGATATTGATTGAATACAGATTGAAGCATGCTATTTTTACTCCCTTTCTTTCCCTTTCCCTCTTTTATTTGAGTCTTTTATTCTTTCTTTTATTCTTGTACGAAATGACTCTATTCCTTTTGCTTTCACTTCCCACCATAAACTTCCAAACCTTTCCAGGCAGCACCACGATATGCTTGCAGGTATTTTATAATTAAGGAGTGGGGAAAAAAATCAATATTAAATGAGGATCTAAAACCAAAAAAGAAGAGGGACTGGAATAATGTGTTCCACAGAACAATGAAGATCAAGATGCAGCCTGGGGTGATCTATCCTGGAAGTCTAAATTTAACCGTATAAGACAAAAGATGTACATTCAATAATGAAGGAAGAGTTTGAAGCATTTTTAGAATGAAAAAAATCAACATTACATGAGGATGCAAGCAACCCAACACCATCAAGAATTTGTATCAGAACCGTATGATTTCAGCCTTACTACTTGGACTGAAGGCCACATCATGCTGCCACCACTTAGTAACTAAGTAAATGCCCTTTAAAATATGAAACCAAGATTAAAATAATAATAACATACATTACAGTGCTACACACTACTAGATGCCCTTCTCTGAGAGCAATTTAATCTCCAGCTCATAAACCAAATAAACCGGAATCTGTTCAATATTCATTATAAAAATAATAACATAGAAAGGAGGGACTGAAAGGAAGCCGTGTAATGTAAGATGATATTTCAAAATCCTTTTTACTGACTACAGCATAATGTCAAGAAGAAAAAAAAGGATGTCTTTTACTATTACCATCATTGTTATCAGTAATTGTCAAAGAGCTTGAACATCTTGTTAATTTCCTTCCTCAAAACAGGGGAAAGCACCCCACCAATTTATTTTCAGAAGCAAAAGTGTTCCATGTGTCATTCTGGCATTGAATGGTTGCTCATAGCAACCAAGCTGCCCTGGAATGTGATGTTTTCAAAACACAGTTAGGTCTCTTAATTATGTTGTTGTTGATTTTGCTCTAGAAGAAGCCTGTCTGATTTGTGTGTGTCCCTCAATAGCTGTGGCCCCCACTCTGTGTACCTGTTAAGAGTTCCTCTCTGACAGTAGGAGGTGTCAGCGGAAGCCTAACCTGGTGGCAGCTGATTTGGGGAGGAGAAGCAGGAGGATGAATATCAAATGAGAATGAAGCAGCTGAACCTTCAGCTGGCAGGTCTTGGTTTTAGATACACTACTGAAAAATAATAAAAGCACCGCTTTTGATTCCTGGCCAAGAACCATTATGGCAGTAAGGTATGGGCACATCATATTTTCCTGTGGTTAGCCTTAATCCCCTGGGAAACATTACAAATGAGATTTTCTTCAAGCTGTAGAGCCACACTTCAGGATTGGATAGGCCAATAATAATAACTCATTTAAATGGCACTTTGTTTATAAACTTCTTTTCTTCCAACATTTCTGTAAAGTTCATAGTGCAATTATTGTACCATGAGACTTAGTGAAATTAAGCAACTTTATCATGGTCACAGTATTGGCAAGTGTTGGAACCAGAATATGGTATCAGTAGACCTGATACCATATTCTGGTTCCAACACTTGCCAATACTGTAGACCTGGGGTCACAGATTTTGTTTTTGTTTTTGTTTTTGTCTTTGTTTTTGTTTTTGTTTGGGTGGGATGCAAGTAGGAGGGAGTAGATTTACTTATTTTTCATACAGTAGAGGAAAGAGATATTTGCCTTCATGCCCATTTAGGACTTTTGTTTTTCATTTTGGCAGATTGGGGAAGAGTCCCTGTGATCACATTGCTCTTGACTCTTTATAAAAATCCTAACCATGCATTTATATACAATAAACTAAAGCAATTGTTCATTTCAAATTAAAAAGTTTAAAATCAACAGTCAAGAAGTATCTCAGTTGAAGCCCTTCCTCCTACAGAATAATGGGTTATAGATTCAAAAGCATCACTCATAGAACAGAGTCAAAACTGTTGCCAGTTATAAAATTATTGTATAATTTATTGATGATCGTTAGTCAAAAGCACACATGGTCATTAAGCCCCCTTTCTAAATGAGGTTTCTGTTCTTCATATTTATTGGTTTTAGACATACTATGATCCCGTGCAAAGAATACTGAACTTTGAGTCAAAACACCTGGATTTCAGAGTGACTAACATGACAAAAAAGAAAACTGTTGGATATTGGAGGAGATGTGGGAACATTGGGACACTAATATGCTGTTGGTGGAGTTGTGAACTGATCCAACCATTTTGGAGAGCAATTTGGAACTATGCCCAAAGGGTATAAAACTGTGCATACCCTTCAATTCAGCAATACCACTGCTAGGTCTGTATCACAAAGATATTCAAAAAAAGGATAAAGGGCCCATTTGTGCAAAAATATTTATAACAGCTCTTTTTGTGGTGGCTAAGAATTGGAAATCAAAGGGATACTCATCAATTGTGGAATGGCTAAACAAGGTGTAGTATATTATTGTAATGGAATATTATTGTATTATAAGAAATGACAGGCAGGATGATTTCAGAAAAACCTGGAAATACTTACATGAACTGATGCATACTGAAATGAACAGAACCAGGAGAATGTTGTACACAGTAACAGCAATATTATGTGATGAAGAATTGTGAATGACTTAGCTATTCTCAGCAATACAATGATCCAGGACAATTCCAAAGGACTAATCATGAAGCATACTATCTGCCTCCAGAGAAAGAACTGATATTGATTGAATACAGATTTAAGCATGCTATTTTCACTCCCTTTCTTTCCTTTTTTCCCTTTTATTTGAGTCTTTTATTCTTGTACAAAATGACTAATATGGAAATGTTTTACATAATTACATATATACATAACCTATACCTGATTGCCTAATGTCTCAGGGAGGGTGAAGGGAAGGGAAGGAGGAAGGGATAGAATTTGGAACTCAAAACTTTAAATAAAGATGTTAAAAAAAGCAATGGAGTTTCTATCCTAGCTCTATTGCTTACTACCTGAATGAGCTTGGGCAAGTCACTTACTTTATCTTGCTCTGTTTCCTCATCTGTAAGAGAAGAGGTTTAGATTAGATGGCCCCTAGGGTCACTTTTAGCTCTAAATCTATAATCTTATTGTTTCAAAAGGCCACATTTTCATGCTCTTTAATTTAGAGATAGGAAGTCTTATTGTGACATACATGTTCATTGAAGAGAAGGAATCATGGAGAACTGGTCCCTTAAGCCCTCCATTGAATGATAAAAAGAAAGAAGTGCTTCATCCTGGACAAGGGAGTCTGACTGATTTTTCAAAGGAACATTGGAGATTTTCAGAGGTGGCTCTAACACCAGCATTCTCTTAGTTCAGATTCAGTGGTGGAACAAAATAAGGCATTTGCAAGTCATTTACATCAACTCTCTCCACTCCAATACATCCTCCATTCAGCCATTAAAAGTGATTTTCCTAAAGTGCATGTCTGACCATGTCACTCTCCTACTCAATAAATTCCATTTGCTCCCTATTGCCTCCAGAATCAATTCACAAAATACTCTGTTTGGCATTTAAAGCCCTTCATAACTTACCCCAAACTTCATCTGTCCAGTATTACACTTACTTCTTGACACATACTCTTCAGTTCAGTGACTCTGGCCTTTTGGCTGTTCTACCAGCAAAAAAAATCCAACTCTCACCTCCAGGCATTTTTCTCTGGCTATTTCCCATGCCTGGAATTCTCTCCCTTCTCTTCTCCATCTGCTAATCTCCCTGGCTTCCCCAACTAAAATCCCATCTTTTACTGGAAGCCATCTATAACCCTTCTTAATTCTAATGCCTTCCCTCTGTTAATTATTTCCTATTTATGCTGTATATAGCTTGTTTTATGCATATTATTTGCATATTTTTTCCTCCACAAGATTATAAACTCCTTGAGGGCAGAGCTTGCCTCTTTTTCTATCCCTAGTGCCTAGTATAGTGCCTGGTACCCAGTAGGTGCTTAATAAATGGTTGTGTATTGATTTTGATTGAAGAAAAGGAATTTTACTTGACCCTAACACAACAAGAATATGCAGCAAGGATACTATGACACAACTTCTCTGGATATTCTTCCTTACCCATTATAATTATCCCTTTCATATTGCAGGAGTTAAGGGGATGGTGCCCCCATAATCTGGAAAATCCATGTAAAATTTTTTTAGCCCTTCATTCATACCAGAGAAGAAGTCTGAATATTTTCTTGGCAATTGGGGTTAAGCAACTTGCCCAGGGTCACACAGCTAGTAAGTGTCAAGTGTTTGGTCTGAGGCTGAATTTAAACTCAGGACTTCCTGACTTCAGGGCTGGTGCTCTATCCACTGTACCATCTAGCTGCCCCTGACTTTTTTCTTTTACTTTTGTGGGGTTTTTTACAGTACATTATTGTAAAATTTGGGCTAAGTACTTGGTCATAGGCTCTGTGTTGTCTGTTGATCATTGTGTGTCGTCTGTGGCTTCCACAAAACTCCCCAAAAATTCCCATTTAATTTCTTATGCCAACCCACAATATAGTGAAACCTTGATGGGGAAAGTTGTGATGTGGAAGGGATAACTGTATTTCCATACAACTTATCTATTCCTCAGGATAGGTTATTATGAATGAAATTTGTCTCCCATAGACTCCAGAATCCAGCAAGTTGAAGAGAACCTGACTGCCTGTGGCTGAGATTTTTTATGCCTTTCCGTGATCAGGAAGCCACATCAGGGAAGCCAGGACCATTCAGGTCCTGGTGAGAGCTTTGTCTCCTTTTAGAGAAAGCTAATCCTTGTCAAAGGAGGAGAGGCCTTACCTGAGCCTTACCTCAGATTGTCAGTGGGGGAGAAGAAAGTGTGTCAGAGAAACAGTGGTAAATATTAGTCCTAACACAGGAATATAAATGGTCAGAGGGAGGAAGTGTATAAATAGATTGGAAATGGCAGGACTCTTCTAACTGTGTTTTCGCTACACTCAAATACAATAAATTCTGTAGTTTTCACTTGATGATTTATCTCTAGGTCATAAGCTCAATTCTCCCATTTAAGTAGCTACACAAATGTTCCCTGGTGGCATATATGTTAAAAATGAATAAATCATAAAATTCCTTATGTGTCTTTCCCCAATTTCCTTTTATGTTCTTTAGTCCCACAATTCTCTCCTATCATCAGAAATGTCCCCATTGTAGCCCAAAGAATCAGATAGACGCTATGTGAAAGTGTCATCTAAAATCACTTGTGCATTATGAGTATACAGACAATTGAGACCTGTATATAGCCCATTCATCAGGCTTTCTGACTTTATATTATCTACTCTCTACTCCTTTCAAGGACACATTTTTAATCAGAGACACTCTATTGTAATCCTGCCAAGAGGCACAGGGCTGTAGGGAAAGTTAGGAGTGATATTTCCCATACAAAATAATGTGTCTCATTTATAGAAAACTTTAAAGGTCACAAAAAACCTCTTTTTTTTTAACAATAGTGTTTATTCTCACATTTTATAGATGATAAATGATTACCTTATGATGACACAGATAGGCAATTACTATAGGAGGAAAGCTTTGAATCCTGATCTTCCTAGTGATCTTTCTAGTTTGCCTCAACGCAAAAAGAAGGCAATCCCTTATCCCTTTCCTCAAACCTTTACCACCCTTTCTATCACCTTTCCCACAATGGCTGTTCTGAATCTTTTCTCAAGTGTCTGACTCTACTTTCACATCTCTCTTTTTCAGTAGGACATCTCACCCCCTTTTTAATGAGAAAATTGCTCTTCCTCATTTCTGGAGATCTGTACCTCTTCATTTATTCCCTACTCAGAGGGGGAAATTTATTTATTCCCTTGCTCAGAGGATGAAACGTTCCTTTTTCACAAGGCCAAATCTTCTACTTAGGCCCTTGGTAACTTTCTTTAGAACAACAACAAAAAACACTTTGGTGGAAGTATTGGGAAAAGATGAAGGCTAGTGATAGAGATGACAAAAAAAAAGAATAGTGTTAAGGAAGCATTTAAAATGCACAGAACAGTAAACAGTTTAGGAGGTATTGAGGAGGGAAACCCTTTTTGCAGCTAATTTAATGCATTTATTCTGACTATCTCCTTTGTGTTCCTTAGTATTTTGCTCCTACTTCAAGGTTTGCAGGTTGGGTTTCCAGATCTGCAACTATTACCTAAAAATCCAGAAGTTATCCTTTGGGTTGCTGCATTCCCAGATGATATCAACTGGATGATGTCTTGACTTGCAAGTGAATCGGATTTAAGTGAGACAGGACTAGGCAAAGTCATCAGCCTCCCACATTCTCCTCTAGAGTCATTGGAATTCAGTGGCAAGTCATAAGTCAGGATGACTGGCAATGGCTTGGATGCAATGGAGGACCTTTAGATGTAGTATTATTAATGGATAGGTCATGTCTGGCTCCTGATAGAATATATAAGATGTTTCTTATACATATTATATTGTTAGATTCTGCTTTCTTTTCATCTTGTTATCTTCTGCTTTATGTATGAGTTTATCCCATTAATATTCATAGTTATGATTACTAATTATTTAGTTCTGTCCATCTCTTTCTCTTATTCATTCTCTTCCCTTTGTTTCATATCCCCTCTTTACAAAAAAGAGGGCCTGGGAGAAGTGTGCTCTGTAGTGGTGCTCTATGATATAGTCTCCTACAACCATGTCCTTATTCTCTTTACTTTTTAAAGAACCTAAAGATTGTTTCTTACCCTTTCTTTCCTTTTACATTTCTCTTTGTGTTTCATTTTCCTGAATTTATACTCCCTCTTATCCCACTCTTCTTGTTCCTGCAAATTCTCTATTGAATGAAATATATTTCTACCTCCAATTCTGCCTATGTATGTGTGTATGTGTGTGTATGTAGATGTATACGTGTGTGTGTGTGTGTGTGTGTGTGTGTGTATTTTGACGAGTTCATAATGAATCACATTCAGGTGTCACCTCCTCTCTGTATCTTTTCCTTGTTGTTTGTGTAGTCTTCTACTTTTACTGTTTGTGTGACATTATTTTCCCCACCCTTCACCTCCCTTCCCCCTTCCCCATCCCCCAGTGTATACATTTTTCTACCCCTTTCTTTTTTCATTTTTCCTTTTTAGATATAACAAAACCAATTCCAGGTCTTCTGATTTCTTTAACTCCCTCCATGATCCCTGATTAATTGAAATTCTGACATAAACTTGAATAAATCTCCCCTCAGCTTCTGTGTTTACATCTCAAAGCTCATATATAGCTCTGAACTTTTCACCAGAGGTACCTGGTGTTGCAATGGCTAGAGCAACAGTGCCAGAGTCAGGAATATATGAGTTCAAATCCAGCCTCTGGCACTTAATAGCTGTGTAGCTCTGGGCAAGTCACTTAACCTTGGTTTTTGTCAGTTTCTTTATTGTGATATGGTGATAAAAATAGTGCCTACCTCCCAGGCTTCTCATGAAGATCAATTCAATAAACTTTTTTTTAAGCACCTACAATGTGCCAAGAGACAAAAGACCCTGCTTTCAAGGAGCTTGCAATCTGATGGAAGAGACAATATGTAAATATATATGTATATATATATATGTGTATATATATATACATACACATGTGCACATAT
>NW_020947056.1:0-5691 GCF_900497805.2 Vombatus ursinus | reverse complement strand
ATTTAATCTGGCTTTTTGCTTCTGTACTTGTCTCCTTTCATCAGAAGTACCCTGGTGAGAGGACACCCAATTCTCGGGAATTGAAATAAACTTTCTGTTCCTACCTGGAGATACCTCTAAGAGGTTTTTTTTTAGGTCACTATCCCACACAGTTTGGTGCATTGGCCGGGAAATAAGCTTCTCAGGAGTCGATCTTCTCCAAGGGTTGAGAGCAGGGCACCCCCCGACAATTTTTTTTTGGTGGCTTTCAGACTTGGGGGACTGGTCTCCCTCCTGGGAGGCAGACGTCCCGAAGAGAAGAACTCGGAGGAACAGAGAAAAAAAAAAAAGGAAAACGGGAAAAAAGCTCCGGTGGTGGTGCAAGTGTAAAACTCTGGCCGGTGGAGAAAGAGCAGTCAGGGAAGTTATACGCGTATAACCTGTGGACATGCCAGAACTTGCGGGTCTTTGGGATAGACGGATTATCCCTGGAGAGATGCCATAAGTGAGCACTCAGGTGACTGATGGAAGGGGGTGACCCCTCCGTGAGGGCCTCAGGTGAGGTCCTGAGGGCCTAAGGTGAGGTCCTGAAATTAAATGGGTAGGACCTAAGGAGAGGTCCTGAAATTGGTAGGTCACTGACCTGGGAGGGTCCGGGACGGCCTTCAAGTAAATTTTTGAAATGGTTAAAATGGGTGAGGAGCAGTCTAAACCCGGCACCACAGAGCAGAAAGAAGGTATACCAGAAGATAGCCCTTTTAGGGCTTAGGTTTGGGATGAACTACCAAAAATATAGGGAACATATTGAGTAATTGAGTGCACTATCAAAAATGTGAGGTCGTGACTTTGTTTCTGTCTGTGTTTTTGTCTCTGTGTAGTATGAGCGAGTGTCCGTGTGTAATCTGACACCCTTTGCAGCCAGCATAGCTTCTAAGAGCTGCAGCTGGATTTATTGCTTGGAAAAACGTTTTCTTTCTTTCTCTCCCCCTCTCCCTTCCTAATTCCTCAGAGGAGCCAGTTGAGTGGGAGAGAGAAAGAGAGAAAATTCTCTCCCTTTGCGTTCTAATTCTGGCCAAGTTTTGAATGTGAAGGGAAAGACAAGAAAGAAAAGGGAAGAGTGTTTTGAGGTAAGCCACCCTTGGATATTGGTTCTGGGTGACTTCAAGGAGTTTAAAAAAAAATATGAGGAAGCTTGACTCTGCTTTGAATAGAAGAATGATTAAATATGAAAATTTTGCAGCTCATTGTGAGTGGATATTGTTACATAAACTGGACTGTTCAATTACTTTCTGCCTAAGGGGAGAAAATTGATTATTCAAATTGCTGAATCCTGAAAGGGCTAAGAGTATTGGATTTAAAACAAAAAAAAATATTTTTAAATGTTTATCATTAGTGATTGTAAATTCAGATCTGATTGGATTTAAGTTTACTGTTCTATAAAATAATAATAATAATAATAATGGTTGTTATGAAATGTGACACTATTAGTTAATGTTAAAAGTTAAAAGTGTAATAAGAGTAATGAGAGTGATCATTTCTATATGTGATAATATGGAAATGCAATTGATGTTATCTGAAGTTTATGGTTTAAGTTATTACTGTATTTCTAAATTGTATTTCTAAAACTTTTAGATTGTAAAATTTGAGGGACCATTATGAGGAAGAAATGGTGTTAAGGGAACTCTTGACCTGCAGTGGGTCTTTTTAGTGATAAAGTTGAGATAATTTGAAAACTGTTAAATACCTAGTGAGGTATATTTGGTTATAAGATCATGATAACAGATTTTTATTTAAAATCTTGACTATCATAAAAATATGGTGGTTTAAAGTTATAGTCTCAACATATTAATGATGAGATGAATGATTTTCTGTACAAAGTGACTTAGAAGTACATCCATCTAAGTTGATAATGGGTTGTTTCAAAGTTTATTATTATTTGTGGAAAAGAAGTTAAGTATTTAATTAGTGAAGGAAGTAAGAAATTAGATCCGGCTAGGGTAGAAGGGATTATTCATACACCCAGACCTAGCACTAAGAGGGAAGTCGGTAAATTTCTTGGATTGGTAGGACATTGTAGAAACTGGATTGATTCCTATGCAACTCTCAATATATATAAACATTTATTGAGTAAGGGACCAGATCCCATAGATTGGGACGAGGAAAGTAATCAAAGCTTTGAGCAATTGAAAAGAATTCTAGTCTCTCCCCCTGTGTTAGCTTTACCATGCTTGGAAAAACCATTTCATTTGTTTGTAAATGTAGATAAGGGAGTAGCCCTTGGAGTTTTGGCACAAATAAGAGGAGGGCAGAGGTGTCCAGTAGTTTTTTATCATAATGTTACGCCTTTTTGAGTGCCAGCCCAGGGCAATCCAGTAATATTGAACATTGTTGTCTAGACCTAATAAATTATTAGACTAAAGTAAGGGAAGACCTTCAGGAGTCTCTGATTCCTGGAGGAGTAAATTTGTTTATAGATGGGGTCCTCCCGGGTGGTGGAAGAAAAAGACAAAATGGATTTGCTATTGCAGATGGGGATAAAAATTCTGTAGTTGAAGCAGGAAGCTTGCCTAAGACTTGGTCAGCTCTAACCTGCAAACTTTATGCTTTGTTGAAAGGTCAGGAAGGGAATATATATATATATATATATATATATATATATATACAGATTCTAAATATGCATGGGGAGTGGTACATGTGTTTGGTTATTATGGAAAAAAAAAGGAAGAATGATGACTGCAGAATGCTTGTGGCGTATGTTAGAAGTGGCACTATTTTAGTTTATTTCACGTGATTGGAAGGTACCTAACACAATGCCTGGCAGAGAGCAGATATGAAAAAGGTTAACAACTATTATTATTAGTTCCTTAATTAGATCTGACCAGTATACAATGCCAGTGGTGAAGAGATGCCTGATTTTCTATGTAAGGAAATTTGGAAATGCATTCAACAGAATTGGAGTCTCCTGATTGGTAATGCATTTGTTTCAAGTTTTAAACACCTAGTATTATTGCAATTTGTTAAACTTTTGTATCAGCTTTTCATAATTTGGATGTTATTAAAGTGTGCACTTTAAGGAACTAAAGGATGTTGGGAAAATTGTGTAAAACTAGTTACATTACTTTGTCAGCCTTGCTAACCCTGTCTTATAATGTTTGATAACTGCCATTTAGAAAATCAGGTATTTTCATCTTTACCTGTAATTAAAGAAGAGCTTATAGTTAAAACAATTTATCTTATTGTTAACCGAGTTATTTGAAGTTACTGTTTTAATGTTAAAACTTCGAATTGTTAATTGATTACTGTATGAAAAGGAGGGGATTGGGTAAAAGCCTTGTCCAGCTTGGTTCTGCCCATTTAAAACAGTCCTCCTTGGGATATGGGGGTCAGCAAGCAGGGGCACCAAGATTAGCCCCTCTCTGGGGTACAGAGCAATTCCCCATATTTAGTAAATTTGCCAAGGTCCCTGGAAACCGTCTGTGTGGGCAAGGTCATCTGCCCTGAGAAAAGAACTTGTTTGGGTTATGGAGTTCCTGAATAATGAACTTAGCTTGCTGAGATTTTGCAAGTGTATAGAAATGATTTCTAATGATTGGCTTTTACAGTTTAAATTTGTGAAGGAAAGATGTTAAGTGAAATCTCTTATGTATGTGAGTCCTGTTTATTGCAACTCCATGGGAGTAAAATTAATTGTATCTGGCTTTAAGCTGTGATTAATGAAACTTGCTGTTTGAGGTAAAAGGCTCTTGGAACTATAACTAATTTTGTTTTGAGTTTGAATTTGGGTATGGTTGTCTGCAATAAATCAGTATCTGAGAGAAATGCCACAAGTTACTTAGAGGGAATGTGATGCTGTACTGTTAACAGGTATAGGTTTGCATTTGGGGAAAAGCTGTGAGGACAATCTTAGTCTCAATCTAGGATGGGATCCTCCTGGCTCAGTTTCCCCATTATGTTCCTTTGAGAAGGAATGTTTCCCACCTGACTATTCCTGAGTCTGGCTATGATGTGGAATTGATACTGCATGATTGGAGAACTATGACTCTTATCTTAATTCAAACAGAGCTAAGGATGTTTTATCTTGTAATATTTGGCATGTCACATGTCCCTGCCTTTTCCTTTTATAGTAGATTTCTCTGATCAGAGCAAGTGGTCAGTAAAAGACACGAGCACAATGTAAGTATGTGAGATCTTGTTGTTTTGATCTGAATTTGTAGTTCTCCCATGGTCTAAGTAAGAGTAAAATTAGTGTTTGAATTTATCATATGTAAAAGATTCAATTTCTGAAGTATAATTAGAAAAAGATGAACAAGTTTGTGAAACAAAATTGTGTATCTATTTAGTTGTGAGGTTAAAGTTAGAAACCTCTTTTGTTTAAGGCAGTTTTTGCAAGAAACCCCCTCCCTAACGTAACCAACTCAGAGGTCTTTGCCACCCCTTTCATACTGGCCACTACTTTACGGGCAAAGGGGAATTATTCCCTTGCTTGGGAGACAAGCTCTCTGGCCAATGTACAGGTAAAAAGACCCCTGTCAGGGGAGAGGTCTCTTGACTTGTCCTACCTGTAAGGGTTATGAGTGTCACCTCTTTTTGGCCCCTTGTCTGCTTAATCTCCTTGCCAGATTTGTCTCCTCTAGGCTTAGTGCCCTCCATTTCCGATGACTGCTCAGGCTGTGTGTCAACCTCTGTCTGAGACCACAACGCATCACCCCTTGGACCTGGAATCAGCCAAGTTCCAGACACTGGCTAAAGCACCAACCCCTTGAATAGAAGGACCCCACAAAACTGGGACATTGGGCTTGTCTGAGCAAAGCTTTTCTTTTTGTCAGGGTAGATGGGAGGTTTCTTAGGAGTAAAGTTTTGGACGGAAGTAGGAGTGTTGATACCTCCCTGACCAGTGCAGATGATGCTAATGAATGGGGAGACACTTGGCCCCCTGAAAGAATAATTAAGACATCTGGTCCAGCTACTTGGGCCCAGGATGGTAGTTGGGGGTATAGGACCCCCATATATGTGTGTGTATATATATATATACATATATATATATATAAAACCTCAACAGATTAATTAGATAATTTGCTGGCTGAAGAGGGTGGGGTTTGTGGGAAATTGAATCTCTCCACCTGTTGTATGAAGATGGATGATAATGGACTAGGTTAAATTCGGTGTATGCTCCAGCAGGATATATATTTGTGTGTGGCAGGTTTACAGACTCTTTAATTGTATATGAGGCCAATGTCTTGAGTCCCTACAAAAATTATGGTCAATGTATATTAGGTGTTATCAATCCTGGGATGCAAATGTATAAGTACACTGCTACTTCTGAACAGATTTTAAACGGGGTTCATGGGAAATTTTCTTACGGTGGGTTAGGAAAACCACAGCATTTCTTATACCCTTGGGTAGGATACATTGATCATGAAGTTGTTTTAATTAATATCACTTAAGCTGTTAGTTTTGAACGAACAGGGGGAGATTATAGTAAACCAAGAAGGAGCTGAGAATGGGGAAGGAAATGGGTAAATATATAATAAGGGAATACAAAAGGCAATACAAGAGGGGGTAGATAGATTGATTGAGGAAATGTATCAGCAATGGTGTGAGAAGTCTTCAGGTAATATAATAAGAGGAGGGATTGTGTGGGATGCCCCTGTGAAGACTTCTCAGCGTAATTAAGGTTTGGGATAAGACTATCCTGAATTTGGAGATAAGTTT
>NW_020947055.1:0-24912 GCF_900497805.2 Vombatus ursinus | reverse complement strand
CCCAACTCCCATCCAACCCTGGTCAATCTCTCCCTAACACAGAATGAGGAAAAACCCAGAACACTCCAATTCAGACATTCTATATGAAACAGAATCATGCTATGCTTTCTCTCTATACATTATATTCTTATGCAAATATAGTATATATTTGCTGGTAGAAATAGATACTATACATGAGTTCATTTCATGTATAGGCATATTAAATAGAAACACATATAATGTCTGTTTATACAATTATAATAGCATAGCCTAATAAATAGAGAGCCAGGCTTCAGAGTCACGAAGACCTCAATCCAAGTCTTTGCTCTGCCACATACTATGTGTCCCTGGGAAAGTCCCCTAGCATCTCAGTGGCCTGAGTAATTCTGAATAGTTATGTTGCAGGACAGTTGCAAATCTGCTTTCCTACAGGGATCTTCCACATTGGGTATTCTCCACACAAATGAAGGCACAGATCCAGTCCATATTAATTCATTTATATAAATATGTTTTATATATATATATATATATGTGTGTGTGTATACATACAAATTTATATTCGTGTTAATTTATTTGTACACACATATTTCTATTATATAAATATAAACATACATTTCTACATATATGTGCATGCAAATATTATAGTGATTGGACTTATTATTATTTCATCAGTTTAGGGAGTTTCAGGTGATAAACTTTCTCTGCCAAAGAGATTCCCCTGGAGCCCTGAGATGTTAACCGATTTTCCTGAAGACAAAGCCACTATGTTTCAGAGGTGAGATTCAAGCTTTCTATCCACTATAAGATGTTGCTTTTTTGACTTTTGTGTATACACACACACACACACACACACACACACATATACACACATATATGTGTTTGTATGTATGTATATATATATATGTATGTGTGTGTGTATATGTGTATGTATACACACACCAAAAAAAAAAAAACTTTTTTCTTCCCCCTCCTAGTTCCTGATTGAGTATTATAAATCTCTTCTGCAGAAGGAAATAGAGACCTAAGCATTAAGATGTGTAAAGAGACAAACTGGATAATCCAAGGTCTGAGAAACAGTCTCACACAATCACAGCCTCTCACAGAACCTGAAAGAATGTCATAGGGTGTCTAATTCAACCTTCTACCTGAAACATGAAGTCCTACTGCAAAATCCTCTACAAAATCCCTGAGAAATGAATCCAAGTGAGCCTGAGGCCATGACTGGCCATTCTATCTGGTCTAGCTGGGTTTTGTTCAGTGTTAAGGTTTTCAAAGCCTAGTTTATCTAAATGGTTGTTACAAGTCCATACTCCGTTGTTTATACCCTCTCACTCGGATTCTGAGACATCCCAAGGAATTTCAAATTCATCAATCTCAAGGAGAGTCATGAAACTACTAAAAGATCTCCAATTATATTAATGCATAAATTTTGTTTGTCTGTTTGTTTGTTTTTGTCTTAATGCAAAGGAACCACACAGAACTTTTAGGAGGAGCGAGAGATGCCTCCAGATCTAACCCAAAATGATAGGGTGTTGCAACTTCAAAAAGGTTAGGAACCACAAATCTAGTGCCACAGGGCAGAGGAAAATGAAGCCATGGAGCAAACTGCCTCCAAATGAGGTAACAGTGCTGACAGTGATGGAGGGAGCCCCACCGCTTCAGCTGCTGACACGGGACCACCCCACCAGTGTTGAACCACAAAAGCCCTCAAGCCACAGCCCTTTTTTGCTCTCCATTTTCTTTCTGCCCTATAGAGGGGTAGAAAACCCCCAGCTCCAATCGTCTGTGATCTTTATTTTTTTCTACTGACATTAAAATTTACTTTTTTTTTTTGCTTAAAAAAATCTTATATATGGGGGAAGAATCAATTAGGATTGCCTATTACAACTGTGAGAACTTAAACAAATCATAGATATAGAGTTGGAAAGAGTCTTAGGGGCTACCCATTCAAATTCCATCATTTTACAAATTAGGTAAACTGAGGTCCCTTGAGAAGTCACTTCATCCCAGCACTTCCACTTCCTCATCCTTAAAATGGAGGGGTGGGGGGGGGGGGGAGTTGAATTGATGACCTCTAAGGTCCCTTCTACTTCTAGGTCTATAAGTGGCTCACCCAAATTCAGTAATGATGAAAGGCAGAATTGGAACCCAGGGCTTCTGACTCCATAATCAGTGAGCTTTCCACTATTTAACACTGATTCCTTCTTTTGGGATGAATTATATGAACCCAAATCCCACCACTGAAAGCTGATCGTGTTTTAATCTTCAAAAAGGAGAAGGAAACAGCCAGTCATGTTCCTCTATACTCTATTCTCCTATGCTACCTTGTTTTGTCCCACTGTCTTTGGGGCAACGTGTCAGCTCATTCAGGGGATACAGTTCTCATAGATTTTTCTTAGAATGGCATCTGTAAAATTGAAAATCATGACAAAGGGATGCTGCTCACTTCTTGATGACTTCTCTTTAAAGCTCATGCTTTATTGCTAGAAACATTTTCTTCTTTGCATTAAAGGCTCAAAATGATTTCCCCACAAATACAGGTTCAAAGGATTTATTTTTTTAAATCCCCCTTATTCTCAGACTTTAACTCCCAACTAATCATCTTTTAATTTAGTGAACTTGTTTCTTCCCTCCAGTCATCCCATGCAGAAAGACAACAGCATCCGTTATCTCCGCGTAATTCCTGGAGATCTTTTCCATCGCCACTATACCAAGATTGTGTTTTTAATGTGCAGTCCAGACACTGCCCAGTAAAAACTTCATGAAGTCACATGAGTGACAAATGTAGGTGTCTAAGGATTACGCTGTACAATCTACACAGGAGAAAGGCCATATAATTAAGATGGAAGGGATTTCAGAAGTCATCAAGTTCAAAGGAAATAGAGCCAAAAAAAATCAAAACCCAAAACAAAAAACAGTTAAGTGATTCACCCAAAGTCACAAGAGTAGCAAGAAAAGCAAAACTAACTGGGATTCTAAGGCAGATCCTACAATCTCAATACACCTCTTTCTACTACATCACACTGCTTCCTAATCCTAGTTTTTGCTAAATGAATTAATAATGTAAGTAAGATACGATAAATTATCTGGTAACTGAAGAGATGAGATGTAGAGCCTCATCTCTTCAGTTAGATTCTAATTAACAGATTATTATTATCATTATTATTATTATTAAAGCATAAAACTCATTTGACTGTTAGTTTCGCTGAATTATCTTTTTTTTTTATTCTTTCTTATAGGGAGATGGACTCTGGGTAGGTGTGTAGGGAGAGACATATTTGTAAATAAAGGTGAAAACAAAAGATATGAATGAAAATAAAAATAAAACAGTTATCTCAAATGATATACAGAGGTTACCAGTTTTCAGAAAGCATTAGTAAAACACACTTACCTCAAAATTGCTCCTGAACAGGATAATCTTTCTTTGATGATTGAGGCCCATGTCAGGAATTCTGAGGGCCTCAGGTCATCATTATGAACACCAATAACCACTTTAATCAACCTGCTCAGAAGTGCCAGTTAGAAGAGATTTCCAATTGCTAGAATTCTAGGTGAAGTAGTTGTTTTTTGGGTTTTTTGTTTTTGTTTTTGTTTTTTTACAGCAGTTAAGCATGTTTACCTCATCTATGAGGAAGAGCATTTTTTTTTTTAGAATCTTAGCATGTTCATTGAGGGCAAATGATATTGTTTACTGTAAAAGAACTTCTGTCTACTCCTACAGTGGGCCTTTTCCCACACATATTCTCCCACCCCCAAAGGTTTAATTGAAACACTAGGAGTTTTAGAAAGTGTTCCCTTTAATCCTTGGGTCAGCCCCTTGGTGGTCATTTGCTCAAAGCAAAATAAACATGTTTCTGTTAGAGAAAGAGCGGTCCCAATCACTATCCCTACCCTACCCAACTTGTTTATGCAGGGACTTCTTGGGCAATATCCCTGCCTCTCAGAGACTCTAAAAGCAAATGGGGGAGTAGAGTATTACCCAGTAAACCACTCAAACCACAGACTACAATACGCTGCCTTCCCTAAGAGATTTCATATCTGTGGGCTGCTAGAGCCAATGCCAGTTGGTAAATGAAATCTGACAAGCCTCTAATCAGGAGTGGCATTTTCCCTCTAACATTGCTTTCGATCTTAAGTGGATCCACAGATAAGAGGAGGAAATATTACAAAATATCATAGACCGCTCTTGCTAATAACTCAAAGGGAAAAAAATAATAATTTTAGGCATTCATTTTAAATTACCTAAGACTTCGGATTTAACCTCAATTTGCCAGAAAACCATACCCAAATCTGGGAATATCCCATTTCTTTTATTCTTGTCTAATTTTCCTATTTCTGGTTTTTATTTTTAGTGATATCACAATTATTAAGAGAAGATAATAATCATATTTGGGGCAATTTTGGACTTTTAAAGAGTGGGACTGCTTGTTCTCCTTTTTTCCCAATATTACAGAAAATGCAAACATTCACAGATCTACACTCTGCTCACAAGACATTAACTCTAATTAGGCTAATCAAACCCATGCATGGCTGTAAGAATAAAAAGTACTAAAGAATAAGACAAGTCTATGAGAAACAGATATTATACAATGAAAATAAAATGAATGCTCCAGACTTCTTTAACTACTGTTCCATTAAATACATTTATTTTGAATAAGCTTTGATCTTTTTTTTTTTTTTTCATTTCATAGGCCAAGATGTTGTCATTAAAGGAATGAATTGCTTCCCTTTGGGCTGACCTCATTCATATTCCATACCAATATCCAATCTGATTACCATGATCATTGTGCATAATCCAATTATGATTTTTATTTCAATATACAGCACAATCCCTTCTGCTTTAGGATCAAATACCAGAGAAAGTGTGAGAAGGAGTTTCTGTTTGGGCCAATGGGAAAAAAAAGCAAAAGAAATTCAGATAGCAAAGCTCAAAGAAGCTGCATTTTGAGAGACAAGGAAATGGAATAAAATCCCTTCCTTCACTATTAAGTCCAGCTGAGGCCTAATTCTCTGGACAGAAGCCTCACAAGAAGTGACCAGATGTCTAGTACTGTGCAAGACAATCCTGGCTTTTTATATTCCCCCAAATGTCTTTCATTAGCACATTTTGCTCAGCTTCTTTCTCCTTTTGCTCTTTTTCTCACTGAGTCATATTTACTTGAATATAAAAAAAAATGGACTTAATTATAATAGAATCTTAACTATTCATTAAGCCAGGCCCCTTGGTACTTCCTTTCCCACTGACTGTCCAAAAAAAAAAAAAAAAGTTAATGTAAGCTCAGATTGCATTCAGAAAAGTCTAATGTACAGAATAAGAGAATGGATAGTCCAACTGTACCTTGGGCTAGTCACACCATACCTAGTCTGTTCAGTTGTAGTGACCAAACTTTAAGAGGCACATTGACAAAGCAAATTTCAGCATCTCCAGAGAATGACAACCAGGATGGTAAGGAGTCTGGAAATCATGCCATGTGAAGAAATGAGGAAATGAGTATGTTTTACCTATACTAGAGAAGACTTTGTTGGGATAGGATCGTGGTCTCCAAATAACTGAAATATTATCAAATAAGAGAAGCTATCCTTAATCATGTTTTCCCAGAAGTCAGAGCTACAATTGCTGGGTAGAAGGAAGGTTTTGCTTCAATATGAGAAAGAACTTAATAATAATGAGAGCTACCCACCAGCTTATGGGCCCTTCTTGACTTCCCTACTTCAGACAAAGTTTAATGTTTAACAAATGCAGAGGTTTTGAACCTTTCCTGCTATAGATTTCAACTCATCAGTGAAGACTTTGGGATGAGCTTTTCTCCACCCTCCAGTCAGAGACTTCTTAGGGCAAAGAACACTGATAGATCACGCAGATCTGAAGCTGACGCTTCAGACTGAAGGATAATGAGGTTCCCATTGATGAGATTACTGGATATATATTGGAGAGATCCAAAGCAATGCAGCTAGGTGGGAACTAGGTGTTGAAGTAGAGCACTTGAGTCAGAGCACTGGAGTCAGGAAGACCTGAGTTCAAATCTGACCCTGGTTAAGTCACTTAACCTCCATAGGCCCCAGTTTCCTCTACTATAAAACAAGAGGATTGGACTAGATAACCTCTGAATTCCCTTTCAAGAAAAATAATAGCTAATATAATAAATTATGTAATTTTATATAATATATTATATATAATTAGGTAATATATGCTATATATTACATAATAATATATCACGCATAATTATATAATAAATTATATAACATATAATTATATTCACTATATATTATATTTATATTATAATTATAATTATAAAATAATAGCTATTATATAGCACTTCAAGGTATTCAAAGCACTTTATAGATATTATCTCATTTTATCCTCACAACACCTGCAGGCAGCAGCTAATATTACTACCCCTCTTTTATAGATGAGAAAACTAAGGCAGACACCAGTTAAAGGACTTGCCCAGAGTCATAAAGCTAGGAAGTATCTGAAGCCAGATTTGAACTCAAATCTTCCTAGCTCCAACCAGGAAGACTTGTGGTTGAATTCTATCCACATTAATGTTCTATCCACATTAATACCTAGTTGTCTTTGCTTTACAGCTATGATCAATAAGAATGGATGACAGATAACATGGAAAATTGTTTTAATTGATTATATGTTTGTAATGGGTTTAGTTTTTCTTGTATTCTCAATGTGGAGGTAGGGGGATGAGAAATAGAGCAGTGAGGTGGCACAGTGGATAGAGTGCTAGGCCTGGAGTCAGAAGACTCATCTTCCTGAGTTCAAATCTGCTTCAGACACTTACTAGCTGTGTGACTCTGGGCAAGTCATTTAAGCCCATCTGCCTCAGTTTTCTCATCTGTAAAATGAGCTGGAGAAGGTAGTGGCAAACCACTTCAGTGTCTTTGCCAAGAAAACCCCAAATGAGGTCACAAAGAGTTGAACATGACTGAAATGACCGAACAAAATGAAACCAGGTGTCAGTCCAGTGATTGCTGATATCTTTGGGATCACTTTTTCTTCCATTGCTTTGGAATCTTCCTCTCTTTGGGGTACCTTGAAAAATGATGCCTGAATGCTTTTTAAACTGTATCCCCTTAGAAATCTTTGATCAACTTCACTTCCTCTTACCAACTTTATCTTCTTATGGAGTATTGATGATGAGGCAGCTAGATGATGCAGTGAATAGAGCCCTGGCCCTGGAGTCAGGAAGATCTGAGTGCAAATCTAGCCTCAGACACTAGCCATGTGATTTCACATAATTCACTTAACCTCTATTTCTTTCAGTTTCCTAAACTGTAAAATAGGTTAATAGCATTGACTTCTCAGAGTTGTGGTGAGAATCAAATGAGATGTTTGTAAAGTGCTTAGCACAGTAGGCACTTAATAGGTACTATATAAATGCTTATTTTCTTTCCCTTATTCCCTTAATGCAGCTAGGTAGCATAACAGATAAAGTATTGGACCTAGAATCAGGAAAACTTGAGTTCATATCTGAACTCAGACACTTACTAGTTGTGAGATCCTGGGTAAGTAACTTCACTTCTGCTTTGCCTCAGCTTCATCATCTATAAAATGAAAAGGATAATGAGGTTAATCTCGTCTGGTCCTGTATCAGTTACATGGGCTATTGAGAAGTATAGCTTTCCCAGATTGAAAGAGAGGCTGAAGGAATAAGAACCAGAAAGCATGCAGGGCAGGGGAGCTAGGAACATCAGCGTTCTTCAGAGAGGTTGTATCAGTAGTATGAGATGATTGCAAAGGAAAGAATGCTACCCAGGACTGAATGTAATCATGAGGAGATGAAGTTTTGTCTATGGAACTGATTTGCTTAAGGAGTGACCTGCCTGGACAGAACTTGATGTTTGCCTGAATGGACTGCCTTGTGGGACAGCTGGTATTGGTGTGTCTTTCCATTGCCCAATTTCCTCCTTTCCCCTGCCTCCTGGTTGCCTGGTAGACCAGCATCATTCACCCCTTTGGAGTTTTCTGCTCTTTTAATCCCTGTTTATTTGCTGTTTGTGCTTTTATAATAGGCTTTGTCTCCAAATAAAGATAAGCTTCCTGTGAGTGTTTGCTATGGAAAAGTGGTAAAAGGGAGGAAATGGTGCATAGAAGGGATTTTATTTTTCAAGGTATACTAGAGAGCAGAGAGGCCAGTCTGCTCAATGGATAGGTAAACAAACAAACAGAAAATTATTCTGTATTATATGGGCTTCAAGCCCACTCCTCACTCTCAGCACCCTATCCAATCTGTTGCTAAGGTCTGTTGATTTTACCCCATTAACATCTCTCATATACACTCCCTTCTCTTCTCTGACACTGCCATCACCTTAGTACAGGCCTTTATCATCTCATGCCTGGACTGTGGCAATAGCCAGCTGGTGGGTCTGCCTACCTCAAGTCTTTCCTCACTCAGTTGTCAAAGTGATCTTCCTTTTAAAGCCCAGGTCAGACCATGTCACTCCCCTACTCAGTGAATTCCACTGCCTCCCTATCACCAACCAGATCAAATATAAAATCCTCTGTTTGGTGTTAAAGCCCCTTCATAACCTGCTCCATCTACTTTTCCAGTTTTTTTTATACCTTACACCCCTGCCTACCCTCACATACTTTGTGATCCAGTGACACTGATCTATTTGCTTTTCCTAGAACATGACACTCCATCTCTCAACTCCAAAATGTTCTTTGTCTGTCCCTCATGCCCAGAATGCTCTCCCTCCTCATCTCCTACTGGCTTCCTTGGAGTCCTTCTTCCAGACTCTAGGGTCATATTCCATTCTTGGGTTACATGCCACTAAACTTGAGTGATAGCTATCAAATAAAATCCTCCTCTTTGCATTAGGGTTTCGGGTTCACTTTGTTTATTGCTTATATTTTGTGTGTATAAATACCTGAAATTATGAGTTTTATTGTTGATTCCTTTATTGGATGTTGTTTTCTGTGAATTTCATGCCATTTCCACTACTATACTTTCTACCTGGTAGCTCCTTCATTGTGTCTAGCTTAGTGGATACACATGAATAATTTTCTCTTTTTCTCCCTTTCTTTATAGTTTAAAGCCCCCTTGTTAGATTTGCCTAAAAAGGTTGATGCATTTTTAACCAGATTTTATAAAATATACTCCATTCCAGACTGAGAGATGCTATTCTTATGATTTAATCCATGGTCCAGAAATCCAAATTCTGTTTTCAGTCACAATTTTGTTAAGTAATTCTGGTTAAAAAGTCATAATGATGAGAAGAGATTGCTATAGAAATTCCAGAAGAGCTGTTTCATTTCATGTGTATTTGTTGTCCTCTATCCAGTTTGACCTACAAACATTATCAGGTTGATCTGGCTTAAATGCATTTCATTGCAAGATTTCTGGTAGCTCATTTTCCCCTAAACTGTTTTTGTTACTGTTTTGTGAGGTAATATTACTCACATTACACATTGTATCATCTTCATTCATATTCTTTTTGCAAAAAAAGATTTTACCCAGTATTATAGTTGATGGCCATGTCTCCACACTTGACAAAGAGATAAAGTATTTGCTGGCTGAGGTGGTTTCTTGGTGACTGTTCAATATTGCCTAAACTTTTCAAAGAAATGGTGATACAGTCGATATCATTTATTTTTTTATAATTTCCCATTTTTCAGAGTCAATAGATTATTTAAGCAGATTTGGTTGGAGCTGCTGTAATTGCAGTTTCTTCTTCTCATCTTTATCCCATATTCTAATTTGCTATTGATTTTGACCTTTGCTCTAACTGCTTGATGATCTGACTGCACATAGATAGTTGATTCAAAAATGATTCCCACATCAGTAACTGTCAAGATATGGTCAATTTCATTTTTTGTGATAGGGCTTGATGATTGACATTTTGAACACCTTTCAAATCTTTTTTTTTTTGGAAAAAATATTCATGATGCACAGAAATGGGACTTCTGAGTCATCAACAAGCTTTTTAGCCCCTTTTATCTCTTAATCTTAAACTATGTTTTCCAGCTTAGTTTTTGTCACCCTCTCCTTTGTCCACATTTTACACTTAAATCCCCAAGCATAGATATATACTGACTTGGTTTAGAGGATCCTATCAAATTCTTCATAGAATGTTTCTTTCTCTTTATCCTTGACCATAGATGCTGGCACGTGCATTACAATGATCATCATAATATTCTGCCTTCTTATGTTCATCATAGGTACTGCAAAGCAAGATGTTTCAAATGTTCCACAAAATTATATCTTTTGTTACCTTTTAATACACAATTACAATATTTCCTCTATATCCCTTTCTTCTCAGAGAGAAATTCTTATTTGGATTAAAAACATTTGTATGAATGTTCATAGACAATCTAAACTGTATGATTTTTAGCACCCTTTGCCTCCATTTTTAAACCCTGACACTGGAAATTCATGACACAACCAAAAGCTATTTTTGTTTGTTTTATGGGTTTCCACTGCCAAAGGACCCTTCACCTAATGACCAACCTTCCTTTGACAAATTTCACCCTACCAAAAAAGACAGGACCTTGGACAGCAAATGTAATTAGGCTCATACTCAAAGCTTTTCCAACTTGCTAGGACCTGTCAGACTTTATGTTCTATTGTCACATCCTTTAAAACTGCAGTCCACTGCCAAACTATGATAAGACAAAAGCAGAGGACATTCTTAATTTTCTATTAATAACTTACTTCAGATTTGGAGCAGCTGGGTAGGGGAGGGGAGAAAGGAGGATTGTGACCAGTACCCGGACCTATTTAATAGTAAGGACTGGGTATTGTCAAACAAATGCTCCTTTCCACCTGTTATACGCACCATCCAATACTAGAGGACACTCTGGGTAATTGCTAACTTATCTATCCCTGGTTATCAGAGAACTAATTGAGTCTCTTATTAGCTCCATCTGTTTGTGGGGGTTATGTTTGGGATCACCTTGAGCTGTTGGTCAAGGGTAGGGGTTCTTAACTATTTTTGTCACTGACCCCTTTGGCAGTCTGGGGACATCTATGGAGCCCTTCTCAGAAAAATGCTTTTAAATAATTAAAGAGATTGCTAAATTATATTTAGAGGCTTATGAAAATAAAGATGTAATATTTTCCCCATCTAAGCTCATAGACCCCTTGAATTTTATCAACACATCCCTTTTGTGGATCTCAGGTTAAGAACCCTTGATCTAGGATTCAAATATGTGCATTATCTCATGAAATTCCATGGCTTTGGTGCAGATCTTATGATTCCTCCCCTTCATTACATCTTTATCTTGATTGACAGTATGTATGCTTCACTGATTCATTTATAAAACATAGTGTGTTAAAAGCTTGAATCAGAATGTTAGAAATGAGTAAAGGAAATAGCATCAACGTACCCATTATGGGCATTCCTCAGTCCCAATTCCAGGATGCACAATCATGCAACCCCTTGGAGTATCTAGTGCAAAACAAACCAGAAGCTCAGCTTACCTTGACCTACCCTTCTCTCCAACCACTAACACCAGGCCCTCCCTCAGGAAGTTGTCAAGTGCTGCCCAGAAAAATCTGGGATTTTTCTTATCACAATAAAACCTCCTGCTAGGTCCTGGTTGAGTCCACTGGTATTGACCCAGGAACTCAGAAGTGTTTCTTCTGGTCAGTGCTGAGAGGGGGCAGGTTTTGTAGGCAAATTGAATCCAACACTGAAGTCTTATAACAGTGGCTGCCATCTCTGCTCCTTGATCTTTAACACTTTTCAAGAGCATGCATTTAATTTGTCTTTGCTATTTTTCATACCAAGGAAGCAATTGTGCGTACAAGCTGTACTAAAAGGACCCCAGTTCCTCTCCTCCAATGCATTTTTAAAAATTCCTACTTTCTGCTCTTGTGGCCTCAGGCCCATGGGTTTGCTCACTTTAAATCCTCATAAATGAGCACAGCCTTGTGTCTTCTAGTGTGCCTCTTAGCCCAGGGCATGTGTGATTCAGGTCCATTATCCAGCTTCCTAAACTGAGATGAACAAGAAAACAGAAAAGAAGATCTATAATTGGATAAGATTTGCAGGTGAATAAAAGGATGAGTGACAGACAAGAGGTAAGAGTCTCATTTCTTGTAATATAAAAGTCCTGACTGAGAGCCTGAAATCCTAAGTCTTTAAGATATTTCTATGTATTCACGAAATGGATGTATCTATCTGTATCTGAGTGATATGTCCATAGACCCCAAGACATGTATCCCAGACCTAATAGTCTGAGATATCTCCTATGATAGGGTAACCTTTGTGACAGACTGTCTCATGGCAACAAGTTAGCAGATGTACTTCAGGAGATTTCCCTTCTCTCTTGTCTTATAGCCTTTACCCAGGAAACCCAGGAAAACATACGCATTGAACCCAGAAACATTCACCCCTTACCCCCGTGCCTCAGTATACTCTAACTTACTTCCCATTTACAAGCATGAAGTTCACAGGACTAAAGAAAAACATTTAAATAAGAGGAGGAAAACAAAATAGAAATGTTTTAACGTGTATGCATAAGTCCCAAGCTGTAGGTTAACCAGAGAATCATTTGCATTTCTGAATATAAGAACTTCTCTAGCAGATTCTCTTCCACTTGGACCCCACCTCACCCCCACCAGTGTTGTCTTGGCCAACTGTTCTCTACTGGTTGAAGGGGGTTAGGGGAATATCTTTATTCTCTCTCTCCAATTTCCGGGTGGTCCTTGTAGGCTCTCAGCTGTGAAGCACCGCTAGCCAGTCTATTAGCTTCTCAGGAAAGGTGAAGATAATTCTAATATTTCTATGCTATCTTCCCCACAAAGGATGAGGGCAAAACCATCCAAAGTTTTTTTTTTCTCCTTCCTTCTTTGCCTCTGCTTCCATTTAGTAGGTATTTACTCGTCTCTCTCTTCTTCCACTCTCAATAACCAAACCTGCTCATCACCACACATGCTTTGGAGACAGACACACACTTTATTTTCCTCAGTTACTCCAATGAGAGAGGGAGGAGGAAGGGGGAAATGGTCCAGCACTTCCCACATTCATAGGGAACTATGAAGTATGTACATATCTAAAACCAGAATTTGGAATGATAGATTTTGAAGAAAAGAATCCATGGGTCCAGACTCCACAAAGGCTTAGCCCTCTATCGTTCAATGACAGCACATTTGGAACTCTTTAGAGAAGGAGATGATGTGACTTTTTGCCTGGCATCTCCAGAACCCACAGCTACAGGAAATCACCCCATTAACAAAAGGACTAGATAATTTGTAGTCAGTCATCAGATGAGTCACTTGTCAACTCAAACTAATGACAAGGTTAGTTTGATGTCACACTTCAAACTATACAGATAGTCTTTGTATCAGTCAGAAAACATCACACAACTGATTGATGCAGTAGTACAATATGAAGTCCATTGCTACATGTCTTCAAGGCCAAAGAGAAACCAGGCAATGAGCCAAATAAAGGCCAAGAAGGGGACCTAAAGAAACCAGTCAGCAGGCCCTAAAAAATTCATATACATTTTATTCTTTGCCCTAGCCTTTGTTTTCCCCCTTTTTGTCTTCCTGGACTGTCTGGAGATGGGGGAGGGGTGGGGAGGAAGTCAGCATGGCTGGTGGGCATATTCTTGTGCTGTCTGGGCCTAGCCATGTAGGAATGCACAAAGGTCCAAAACTTCTTGTTCCAAATAGCCCTTTTTGTGTGTGGGGAAGAAGGGCTGGGGATTTTTGAAGATTTGCAAAGCTGAGTTACACTGAGGAACTTAACTTCCTTTTGAAGTACAGGGCCACAGTCTATTGGATCCTTTCTTTAACAAGGTTGACAAAGTCATCTACAGAGCAGAGGCAGCCGGCCAGGATTAGTAACTCAAGGGGGTGAATGAAGGGGTAGGGGGCAGACCAAGCCTATTCAGTAGATTTTTGTTGGATGCCAGTGTGCAGATGCCCTGCATTAAATCCTAGAGGCCTAAATTCTGACCCTCAGTACTGCCTGGCAGTGTGATGCTCCCAGATATACATTGTTCCTTCTCAAAAAACCCCATTCTTTCCCTCTTCCTTCCTCACTTTCCTCTTCCCGACCTTCTCCTTTCTCAGTACATAGTTCTCACTCCCTTTGTCCCTACAGGATCAGCCCTACCCTGGAACAGGAAGGGAGACAGCCAAACAATAGAAAAGGCATCTCCCTGCCCTCACTCCCCCTCCTTATTTAAAGAAACTCCATTGACATAGAACCAGAGAGTGGAAGTAAATAACCTCATATAATATTTCCCGTGGTCAGAGTGGGATTCTGTAGTTCATCCCAATTGTGTTGTTGTAACTGGTCTTACCTTCTCTGGAAATGTGTCCAGCCCTTCTCTGGCTCCATCCTCCTTTCCTCTGACTCATAATCTTCTTCTTCATATGTTGAATGATGTTGATGGGAATTCCAGGGACCCTCAAGATGGCAACAGGTCCCAGATTCGCAAACCCTGTCTGTCACACATCAGTATGTTTGAATCCTAGTCACTGTACATGATGAATGAACAGATTTTTTTTTCTTCTCATCATCTGGTGTTTTGTTTATTTATTTATTTTGGCAATGAATTGACTAGTATCTGAAATGAAGCAAATATATCATGATAAAAGAAACTTAAGACTGAAGAGAACAAAGAGGAATTTTAGGTCCATGTGTCCCTACTCAACCCATATGACCATACAGGATGTAAAAACTGATCAAGCCTTTTATGCCATACAAGAAACAGGGAAGATTGTTGTTCTAGGATTATAGGATTTAGCATAAGAAAGGAAATTTTAGAAATTGTAGAGGTCGTTTGGTTGTAGGATTATAGGATGGTAGACCTAAAGCTAAAGAGAACTCTCAAAGTCACCTAATTCAACACTTTCATTTTATGGTTCAAGAAATTAAAGTCCCCAAAAGCTAAGTGATTTACCCAAGGTCACACAGGTAGTAAATAACAGAGAATTCAGGTCCTCTGACTTTGAATCTAGGGTTCTTTCCAGGATATCATGCTGCTTTTCATTACTAAAGAAAGGGCATTGCCAAACCAGCCATTTGCCACATGCAAAAAATTCTTTAAGTTGTTCAAGACTATACTATTTATAGAATCATAAGTCCTAGAGCTAGGAGGTGCCTCAATGGGTCTTCTTGCCCAGCACTCTGCATTCATGCAGCTAAGTTCTTTTTGTTGTTGGTATTTTAATCCTCTTTTTTCTTCTCTCTGTCTCTATCTTTGTTTTTCTGTTTCTCTCTGTATCTTTGCTTCTCTCCCCCTCTCTCTTCTCCTCCTCCCTTTCATTTAGTCTTTCAGTTGTGTCCTACTCTTCATGATCCCATGGACCATACTGTCCATGAGGTTTTCCTGGCAAAGATACTGGAGTGGTTTGCCATTTCTTTCTCCATTAGATCAAGGCAAAGATTAAATGACTTGCCCAGGGTCTCACAGTTAGTAAGTATCTGAGACCAGATTTGAATTCAGGATACATACACATATATGTGTCATATATGTGTATATATGTTTATATATCCACTTCTATCTATCTATAAACATATATGTGTGCTTTATAAAAGACAAGAAAAGAAGATAGAATTCAATTATACCAATGCTGCCTTGGTTCAAGTGAACAAGATTTCCCTTTCAATGTCATGGATACCTTTTTGAAGAGGTTGAAATTGGGACATATCTGTGGCTAGTTTACCCAACTGATTAGGACACCAGGCTAACAAGGCAAAGGTCATGTGTTTAATACCCAAGTAAGTCAATTCAATTTACTCTGTTCCTTGGCTATAAGCCATGACCCTTCTCTTAACCACCTTTCTTGCCAATGTATGCCTTTGTCAGAAAGTGTAACAAGCAAGAGTGTGTGACTGGATCAAAGCAGCTCCATTCACAGAACTGAAAAGAAACTGAAAACACACACCTAATGGTGGGTCTATAGCATCCCCTCCGTATACAAAGGACAGGAATGTTTATTCTAGTGCAAATGTACCACACATATGCCTGGTTCCATGAACGTATACACAGAAATTTATGCATGGATATGTCTACATCAGCTTTTCCTTTTCACTTTGTCTGTTGTGGTTTTTAATTGTTCGTACAAAAGATCTCTTCAAGTGACTTGCAGCATCTTATTGAGACTCACAAAAGCAAAAGAACTCAAAGTTATAGCCACCATTCAGCCCTTAACTCTCCCCCATTGTGCCAAGACATGGCAGTGGCTTCTGAGCAGTCGGGGGCCTTACATATCTCCTATGTGCCACGATGCAGGGGAACAATGTGACAAATTATGAACAAGCTCTGAGCTCAGGCCCTGGAATTCTTCCCTTTGTGAACCTTTATCACGTGTCGGCTGAGCCACTGATTTGAGGAGGGACCCAGGGGTAGGGAAGATCCCAACAGCAGGAGGGAATCCCAGGGCCAGGGGAATTTTTTTTTCTCCACACTTGGGAAGATCTGCACTTTTCCTAGTTTGTGCTATAGTCCTGAGTTCTCTGAGGATATAGAAGAGAGTCTTTTGATTGCCATTTGGCAGATCTGAATATTAAAATTATTCATTGTTAACAATGAGAAAAAAAAATCAAAGCACCAGGAAATGGAAATTTGTAAGGGTCCATGCTCCAGCAGCCAGGGAAGGATAACATTTTATGATCAAAATGACATCCAGGTATACTAGCTTACTCTTCAGTGTGAGCTTGAGCATCTCCAAAGGTTTTTAATGCTTCCTGTGGGGTGGTGGTACAGGAAAGGCAGGCGTTTCTACAGTAAGTGCTAATTTCTCAGAAATTTTTCTAGGGGGGGTACCTTTTTTTTCTTCAGTATTTATTTCAAACTAAACAATGGGATTATTTCAACATAACTACTGAATTCAACAGATATTTACTGATCATTAACTAAGTGGCATGGCATTGTGCCAGGATCAATAGGAGATAATGAAGTACAATACAAAAGTCCTGCCCCCAGGAAACTTATATTTTACTAAAGAAAAATAAACATAGGAGTTAAAAACACAAATACTGTAAAAGCAGTGTATACTTAAGTTCTAAGGTAGAATGAACAGTTTATGATTTAGAGGAATTCAGAGGGGAAGATCCTTTACCTCTTGCCTTAGTCAGAATACATCTGGAATACTATGTTCGGTTCTAAGTGCCACTTTGTAGGGGGGATATTGATAATCTGGAGAATGTCCAGAGGAAGTTAATCAGGATAAGTGAAGTCCTTGAGTGCACGCTATGTACATAAGTGCATGCCATAGGAAAATCAGTTGATGGAAGTAGGAGTGTGAAGTCCAGAGAAAAGAAGAGTCAGCAAGGGGGCATGCTAGCTGTCTTCAAATATTTGAAGAATTGTCATATGGAAGAAGGATTTGACTTGTTCCACTTGGTCCTAGAGGGCAGAAGTAGGGGCCATGTGTGGAAGTTGCAAAGAGGCAGATTTAGGCTTGGTGCCAGGGAAAAAACAAAATGCTTCCTGACAAGACCTTCCAAAAAACGAAATGGTGTTACTCTAGAAGTAGTGTGTTTCCTTTAGGTTGAGGTCTTCAAGCAATGACTTTGAGTCCACCTAAGTATGTTGTAAAGGGAATTCTTGTCCAGATCTAGGCAGGCAGCTTCTGAAGTCTCTCCCAGATCTGAGAGGCTGAGATGGCTACAGACTGGGGTGACTGGGAAAGGCATCATAGAGGATGAAGGCCCTGAACTGAGTTGGGAAGGGTTTTTTAATAGGTAGAGAGAAGTAAGGACGACATTCTTGGTGAAGAAAACCTTATGAATAGATACAAGAATGAGTATGAGCACTGTCTGTGTATACAAGTAGGACAAGAGTCAGGAGACTGACGTGGCTGTAATAGAGGGTTCACACACACTGAGGGAATAGAGTAAGTAAAACTGAATAAGTAGTTTGGGAACACTGGGTAAATATGTCATCATCATCAACACTACCACTATCACCATCATCATCGATGAGCCTGAATTTCAGGCCTAGGAGTTTTAGTTTTAGTTCACAGGCCCAAGGGGAGTCATTGAACCTTATTAGCCTGTATTACTGAGAAAACATTGCAACTTTAAGGAAATACAGTGCAAAATGTAGAAACTGAATCTAATAGCCACATGGGAAAGTGGAGGTGTCCTGAGAAAATCTTATGTAAGTTGTAGGACAATGGTAATGTGATAAAGATTAAGGACTTTCATTAGTAGCTTTTATATAGCACCAGAAAGAAAGTCATGGCATCTCTAAGTTAACAATCATTCATGGGACAGGCAACTGGGGATTGGAGGAAGAGTCTGAAAATTAGCATCAGTTGCCCTGGGTTGAAATCCTAGCTCTGCTACTGATACCTGTGTGACCTTGGGTCAGTCGTTTCAATTCTCTGAACTTCAGTTTCTTCCCTTGTAAAATGAGGAAGTTGTACTAGACTGCCCCTAAAATCACTTCAAACTCTAAATCTATAATCCTATAATCCTTTGAAAAGAATTGAAACAGGTCTTTCTCACAAGGATAGTTTAGAAACTGTTTCAGGTCCTCACTTTGCCACCTATCTACTTCCAACTTGACAAAAAAAAAAAAAAAGAAAGAAAGAAAGATCATTTTTACAATCAAAGACTCTGTCCTAACAAAGGGAGCATTCTTCATTAGTCCAGTAGTCTTGGCAACTCTCCACTGCCCTGCACATAACCACACTACAGACCCATGTCCGGAGTCTGATGGGGGATTTTCAATCTTTGTGACTGTACTACAGAAGGCATGATTCAGTTCGATTTCTATTTCATTTCATTCTGTACTCCCTTCTCACCTTCCTGCACCTCACCAAAAACAAATTAAAAATTAAAACTTCACTAGGATACTCTCACAAGACCCTATGTAGTTTGTAAAGCCTTTAAAACTTGGGGCCAAGACAATAATATCAATAAAGGAGGCTGAAATTATCTTTCATAAATACATGTGCCTTGTTCTGAATCCCCAACAATGCCTCCTTTATAAAAATGTGGCCTTGTTTATTCTCTCTGTGTTCTGTATATTCCTTACACAAGAGCTTAAGAAAAGCTCAAAAGATACAAGAGTTAGTCCTGTAAACCCAAAGTGCTGACATGGACAGAGAACCTCACTCTTGACATTTGGAAAGAGTTTAATAGCCCTCAAAGAAAAGGCCAACTAGAAAAGAAGACATTTGGTTCCAGTTCAAATCCAGCAGGAAAGACTACTGATTCTCAACTGCTCATAGGAGAATCTGAAATCTCCATCAACAACAAAGGTAGTGAAAATCAGGCAAACAGTCTTTGGTTTACTGTCCTTGGCAAAAAATAACCCTGGCTTTCAAAGGGATTTTATTTTATTTTATTTTATTTTATTTTATTTTTAGGGAGGGAAAGATGTTCTTTGTGTTGGCTTTAAATTACAAGGTATGTAACCTTTTCTTTCTCCTTCTCTCCCAAATGGATGCTTTCACATTGAGTCCTGTTTCCCAACAAGGGAACCAGAATCATTGGCCTTCTCCTCACACAGACAGGTATTTTTTGCTGGAAAGTCTTTGTGCTCAGCCAAGAGGTTGGAACATACTCCTGCAAACAACATTCTGTGACATTATTCAGCAAGTCACCCGCCTAAGAGAAATAAATGTGTAACACCTTGTTCTGTTCCTCAGTTCAAAAGGCACTGTCACTGTGGTACACTAGTGCTTAAGGGGGGAAAAAAAGGCTGTAATTCATATGCAAACTAGAGGGGAGATTTTCATGATTTCATAATAAAATGTTGAAACGCTTTGATCGTGAGTTGTAAGGAGGTGTGAAACAGTGCCTCAGAAACAGACAGATATTTGTGTAAGCATTCTTTATGTATTGCCAGTTCAGAATAATAACATATAAAAAGCCCTAACTTACCTCATCTGCCTGGTACAGCCAAGGCATAAATAAAGGAGAACAATGGAATTACTATTACTCACTCACTGAGCTCCAGCTACATCACTGTATTCTTTATAATTGCTGGCAAGAAGATTAATGTTTTGTTAAATATCAGAGTAAGGTCACAAGGGGGCTTGCAGGGCTGTCTAAACATCCAGTCTTTAAGCTCCTTCTCTCTCACTCACTCTCTTTGCGGAAATGAACTTGTAGCATTTCCTCTAATTATGGTGATTTTTGCTCTTGAAGGAGGATTTCCATCTTCACTTCTCCCACATGCACATGTGCACATACACACACACACACACACACACACACACACACACACACACACATCTTCTCCAAGATCTAACACTTGATTTAATGGCAGCATACGGCCAGTGTTGCTATGCCTTGACCTTGCCCTCTCAACCAACTGGAGCAATTCATCGCCTGTCACTGCAGCCTGATACCAAGGGACTGAGCTTAAGAGGGTAGCTTTATAAAGGTCCTCTGGGGCTTCCTTCCAATGATGGATATCATCATCCTCAGCTCCTGTTATGTTTAGCACCTGCACCCATCTGTAGAGATGTCTCCAAGAGCGAACAGTTTATGACCCAAAAAGAAGAAAATATCTGGGCTTTCCCTGGATCGTGGCATTTGTTCAAATCAAGAAGTCCCCTAGCCTCTCTGTACAAAACAGATCTATCATGCTGGCTACTGGGAGAGAAGGCTATTTCTATGGTCAGAACCAATACCACAGTCTTATGATGAACTGAACTCCTCTTGAGGAATGATGCTCTTTGTTGGTGGCTGCCAGGTTCTTCATCTTCTGTGGGAGTGGTTCATTATGGACCTGCATTCTTATCTATCACTTCAAAAACTCAGCCAGAGATATCACTCATGTCCCTCTGGTACTTTAATTGAATTTTGGAGGGCAACTTGAATGAATGAATTGAAAAGGCACTTATTAACTGGTCACTGTGTGCCAGGCACTATCCTAAACACTGGGAAAACAAACTGTGTTACTTGAGTACTCCAATGAATTATAGGACCATAGGTCTGGAACTGGTAGAGTCCTTAGGGCTCATCTACTCTTGCTGCTTCATTTTATAAATGTGGATACCGAGGCACAGAGGTGAAGTGATTTGCCCATTCACACGAGTAGTTAAATCTAGGCAAAGCCTGGATTTTAACCAAGGTCATGTGCCTTCAAGTTCAGTGCTCGCTGAACACTTCTCTAATGACATCCCTTAAGACTCTTCCTTTATGTGCTTTCTTGTTGGTAACATGCTGTTTTCCGCCAATGCCTACCATTACCTCTCCATTGTCTTCTGGGGAAAATTCTATGGAGACTCATATTATTTGATTAAATCACTTTCCTGTGTTCTTTTCTTGTGTTCACCCTGGATTGCAGCATAGGCTGAAGCAGATTGCTAATGACAACTTACACATGAGAAATAGCATAAGAGAAATACATCATCAAAGATAAGCCTGCCATGTAACAGGCTTTTAATAAATATTTGCTGATTGACTGATTGACATATTTGAAGATGAAAGGAAAGGGATGAGTCATAAGGCAAGTGAGAAGGACAAAAAATGGATAGCCCAAATGTTGAACTAATATCCACAGGAAGTATACAGCCCATTGGATCGATCATCCATTGATAATCTCACAGGATGAGAATGTGCAACAGATTGTAGTCTGCACCTGTGCTTTACATTTGTTACCTGATAGAACCCCACAACAACCATTTAGTGTTGATGTGTAATTATTACCATTTTTTCAAATGGGGAAACTGAGGCTGAGGAATTGCTTGGGATCACACAGCCAGTAATTGAATGAAGCAGGATTTGAATTCAGGACTACAAGTCTAAACAGTGCTGAATTTGTAGTCAGAAGACTTAGTTTCAAATCCCAGCTCCTCATTTTAACTCCTTTTTATGAATCTGGTAAGTCACTCTGGTAAGTAATATGAAAGTGTCAGACTAGCTGATCTCTGAAGCCTGAGCCTCAATTTCCTCACCTGTAAAATAAAGTGGTTGGACTGGGCAGTTAGATGTCACAGTGGATAGAATGTCAGACTCAGAGTTAGAAGACCCGAATCGTGCTTCAGATACTTACTAGCAGTGAGACCCTGGGCCACTTAATCTCTCTCAGTTTCTGTATCCTCATTGATAAGATGAGGATAACAAAAGCATCTGCCTTGCAAGGTTGTGGGGGGATCAAATAAGATAAGATATGTAGCACTTTGCAAATCTTAAGTGGTCATTGTTGTTGTTCAATGATCTCAGTTGTGTTCAACTCTTCATGACCCCATTTGGGGTTTTCTTTGCAAAGACACTGGAATGGTTTGCCATTTCCTCCTCCAGCTCATTTTATAGATGAGGAAACCGAGGCAGACTGGGTTAAGTGACTTGCCTAGGGTCACCCAGCTACTAAGTGTCTGAGGCCAGATTTAAACTCAGGAAGATGAGTCTTCCTGACTCCAGGCCCACCACTCTATCCACTGCACCACCTAGCAAATCTTAAAGTGCTATATACGCTACCCATTATTATCATTAAATGGTCTTTAAGGTCCCTTCCAGCTCTATATCTTTGAGCCTGGGATTTCTGTCTAGATTTAAATTCTATAATTTTACTGTCTTCTCAAGGAAGATAGAGGTAGAGAGCCCAGACACTGGGACATTTTTCTTACATGGATTTTTTATCCTTTGGAGCCCAGGCAGGTAGATTGGGAAAAGGACTCTTTTAACCCAATAGCTTCAGTTTTAGGAAAGGTTCCATGTCCCTCCTCTCCACCCCCATCAGACTCTGGAATTCAGTAGGGATCTAAGAAGAAGAAGAGACATGAGGCAACATGGTCTGATTTGGTTGGCAAAGGAGCTCTGACTTCTCAGGCTCACAACTTACTCCAGGACTAATCTTACAGATAATGTGGTAGTCGGGGCTTTTTAATTTCAGCACCACTTTTCAAGCATAAAATAAGCCTAGTTTTAAAGTAGCAGTTTGGAAATTCAAGTAGAGGTAGGCTAGGCTAGCATATATTTGGCATCATTATGACCATTCAAAGATCTCACGGGTTTATCCGCTTCCTGTCTCTTCTTCTCTTTATATCTTGTTGGCCTTAGTTGTGACAAATCCCTGATAATCTCCCAACCAGAAGTGAGAGGCATGAAAGAGAATTCTTCTTAATGTAGATAGATATAAAGTGTCCTCTCTTCCAGTTTGGATAGTGGAAATCTCATTTTTCACTTTGACTCCCACACAAACAGCTGAAGCAGGATAATAGCTGTTGAAAGAAGATAAATTGAGAATTTTACACTTCCATCATTGTGTTGACAATGATCATGGGTCAGGACAGCAGGTCAGAGTTATCTGCTATATGTCCAGTACTTCTTCAGCAGCAGCAAGAGGGACAACAAGGCTAACAGGCAGGGAACGTGCAGCAAACAAAAGAACATGCAAGGAAATGGGCAGAGTGAGTGGTTGCCAGAGGCAGACCTCCTGGCTTCAGGGATGGGGAACCTGTGACCTCTAGGCCACATGTGGACCTCTAGGTCATCAAGTGTAGCCCTTTGACTGAATCCAAACTTCACAGAACAAATCCTCTTAATAAAAGGATTTGTTCTGTAAAACTTGGGCTCAGTCCAAAGGCCACACGCAAAGACCTAGAAGGCCACATGTGGCCTCTAAGCTGCAGGTTCCCTGGCACATTCACATCTAGTGGCTTACAGATTAATGCCACCTGGAATCTACAAAAATCACCAATAGGCAAAAGTTGGACTGATAGGGATCCATGATTTGAAGTATAATATCCACAATGTTCTCTCCAACCCTATCCTACGGTGGAGAACTAATCTTTTTCTCTTAGTTAGTTGGAGCTTCTTTGTTTGCTCATCAGAAGCTTGGCTTTAGCTCTGCAAAATGTTCTTTCTTACCTTTGACCCTATCATATCAAGTCATGTTGGGCTGTCATGAATAGCCGCGACTAGAGTAAGGCAACATGGTGTTGGGTCAAGGTGGTGCTGCCAGCATTTGTAGTAGTCCGCACGGTAGAAACAACAGAGGTCAGCACTTAGCAAGAATACTTGGTTTGAATAAAAAACTACCACCTCCCCTTCCCTTAGCCCTTTCCTGCCCCAGACTCTCCTACTACCCAATCTGTAAGGGTCCATTTTGTTAGGTTCCTCTTGGATGTGGTTTGTGATGTCTGAAGTGGGGGAAGGGGGAAAGGAGGGTGCTAGCTACAGCTTCACTGTCATTCAGCAGTAAATGATTCAAAGGGAATGCTAAGCCCCATGTGACTGGCTGACTGGTTACTTTGCTAACAGGGAGAAAAAAAATACCCTTGGTTTTTGTATTCACCCACTAGCATCTGAATTGATGGTTCTCTTTGCTCCTGCCCACACACCACAATCTTGAGATGGAGAGAGATGTTTCATAATCCTAATTGTTCTTTAAATTCTTATTTTAAAAAAGTTGTTTCAATTTAACAAGCTCAATTCAAAAGGAATTTGTTAGCACCTTCTATATGTCAGGTGCTGTGCTGAGCACAGGAGATAGGAAGACAAAATGGAAGTGGTTCCTGACCTCAAGGAATTTACATTCAACTAGAAGAAAAGAATATGCATTTTTTAAAATATTAAGATAAGACCTGTGATAGGATTGATCTAGGGAAATGCCAGGGAGGGATTTCCTTTATGAGTTCAGATCAGCATCTGGCCTGGCCAAGTCGAATAACTTCTCAAGGCCCCATTCAACACAGACATTGAAAATTAAATACAAAGTAATTTTCAGGGGGAACCCACAAGTTCATTGTAAAGGGCATATTGTTCTCAATAAAAGAAAGATCCCAAAAATGATCATGGAAGGGTATGGCAGAGTTGGAGAGGGCCATGGGAGAGATGGGACTGACATGGATGGCTATGAGGGAGTAGGGTAGCCAGGCTAGGTCAGGGAGTTTTGGTCTACCAGGGGTGAGGTGAGGAACCTGTGGTCCTCTAGGTCCTCAAGTGTAGCCCTTTGACTGAAAAGTTTGGATTCAGTCAAAGGGCTGCACTTGAGGACCTAGAAGGGCACATATGGCCTCAAGGCTGCAGGTTCCCCACCCCCTGTGAGTC
>NW_020947054.1:0-24920 GCF_900497805.2 Vombatus ursinus | reverse complement strand
CCCAACTCCCATCCAACCCTGGTCAATCTCTCCCTAACACAGAATGAGGAAAAACCCAGAACACTCCAATTCAGACATTCTATATGAAACAGAATCATGCTATGCTTTCTCTCTATACATTATATTCTTATGCAAATATAGTATATATTTGCTGGTAGAAATAGATACTATACATGAGTTCATTTCATGTATAGGCATATTAAATAGAAACACATATAATGTCTGTTTATACAATTATAATAGCATAGCCTAATAAATAGAGAGCCAGGCTTCAGAGTCACGAAGACCTCAATCCAAGTCTTTGCTCTGCCACATACTATGTGTCCCTGGGAAAGTCCCCTAGCATCTCAGTGGCCTGAGTAATTCTGAATAGTTATGTTGCAGGACAGTTGCAAATCTGCTTTCCTACAGGGATCTTCCACATTGGGTATTCTCCACACAAATGAAGGCACAGATCCAGTCCATATTAATTCATTTATATAAATATGTTTTATATATATATATATATATATGTGTGTGTGTATACATACAAATTTATATTCGTGTTAATTTATTTGTACACACATATTTCTATTATATAAATATAAACATACATTTCTACATATATGTGCATGCAAATATTATAGTGATTGGACTTATTATTATTTCATCAGTTTAGGGAGTTTCAGGTGATAAACTTTCTCTGCCAAAGAGATTCCCCTGGAGCCCTGAGATGTTAACCGATTTTCCTGAAGACAAAGCCACTATGTTTCAGAGGTGAGATTCAAGCTTTCTATCCACTATAAGATGTTGCTTTTTTGACTTTTGTGTATACACACACACACACACACACACACACACATATACACACATATATGTGTTTGTATGTATGTATATATATATATGTATGTGTGTGTGTATATGTGTATGTATACACACACCAAAAAAAAAAAAAACTTTTTTCTTCCCCCTCCTAGTTCCTGATTGAGTATTATAAATCTCTTCTGCAGAAGGAAATAGAGACCTAAGCATTAAGATGTGTAAAGAGACAAACTGGATAATCCAAGGTCTGAGAAACAGTCTCACACAATCACAGCCTCTCACAGAACCTGAAAGAATGTCATAGGGTGTCTAATTCAACCTTCTACCTGAAACATGAAGTCCTACTGCAAAATCCTCTACAAAATCCCTGAGAAATGAATCCAAGTGAGCCTGAGGCCATGACTGGCCATTCTATCTGGTCTAGCTGGGTTTTGTTCAGTGTTAAGGTTTTCAAAGCCTAGTTTATCTAAATGGTTGTTACAAGTCCATACTCCGTTGTTTATACCCTCTCACTCGGATTCTGAGACATCCCAAGGAATTTCAAATTCATCAATCTCAAGGAGAGTCATGAAACTACTAAAAGATCTCCAATTATATTAATGCATAAATTTTGTTTGTCTGTTTGTTTGTTTTTGTCTTAATGCAAAGGAACCACACAGAACTTTTAGGAGGAGCGAGAGATGCCTCCAGATCTAACCCAAAATGATAGGGTGTTGCAACTTCAAAAAGGTTAGGAACCACAAATCTAGTGCCACAGGGCAGAGGAAAATGAAGCCATGGAGCAAACTGCCTCCAAATGAGGTAACAGTGCTGACAGTGATGGAGGGAGCCCCACCGCTTCAGCTGCTGACACGGGACCACCCCACCAGTGTTGAACCACAAAAGCCCTCAAGCCACAGCCCTTTTTTGCTCTCCATTTTCTTTCTGCCCTATAGAGGGGTAGAAAACCCCCAGCTCCAATCGTCTGTGATCTTTATTTTTTTCTACTGACATTAAAATTTACTTTTTTTTTTTTGCTTAAAAAAATCTTATATATGGGGGAAGAATCAATTAGGATTGCCTATTACAACTGTGAGAACTTAAACAAATCATAGATATAGAGTTGGAAAGAGTCTTAGGGGCTACCCATTCAAATTCCATCATTTTACAAATTAGGTAAACTGAGGTCCCTTGAGAAGTCACTTCATCCCAGCACTTCCACTTCCTCATCCTTAAAATGGAGGGGTGGGGGGGGGGGGGAGTTGAATTGATGACCTCTAAGGTCCCTTCTACTTCTAGGTCTATAAGTGGCTCACCCAAATTCAGTAATGATGAAAGGCAGAATTGGAACCCAGGGCTTCTGACTCCATAATCAGTGAGCTTTCCACTATTTAACACTGATTCCTTCTTTTGGGATGAATTATATGAACCCAAATCCCACCACTGAAAGCTGATCGTGTTTTAATCTTCAAAAAGGAGAAGGAAACAGCCAGTCATGTTCCTCTATACTCTATTCTCCTATGCTACCTTGTTTTGTCCCACTGTCTTTGGGGCAACGTGTCAGCTCATTCAGGGGATACAGTTCTCATAGATTTTTCTTAGAATGGCATCTGTAAAATTGAAAATCATGACAAAGGGATGCTGCTCACTTCTTGATGACTTCTCTTTAAAGCTCATGCTTTATTGCTAGAAACATTTTCTTCTTTGCATTAAAGGCTCAAAATGATTTCCCCACAAATACAGGTTCAAAGGATTTATTTTTTTAAATCCCCCTTATTCTCAGACTTTAACTCCCAACTAATCATCTTTTAATTTAGTGAACTTGTTTCTTCCCTCCAGTCATCCCATGCAGAAAGACAACAGCATCCGTTATCTCCGCGTAATTCCTGGAGATCTTTTCCATCGCCACTATACCAAGATTGTGTTTTTAATGTGCAGTCCAGACACTGCCCAGTAAAAACTTCATGAAGTCACATGAGTGACAAATGTAGGTGTCTAAGGATTACGCTGTACAATCTACACAGGAGAAAGGCCATATAATTAAGATGGAAGGGATTTCAGAAGTCATCAAGTTCAAAGGAAATAGAGCCAAAAAAAATCAAAACCCAAAACAAAAAACAGTTAAGTGATTCACCCAAAGTCACAAGAGTAGCAAGAAAAGCAAAACTAACTGGGATTCTAAGGCAGATCCTACAATCTCAATACACCTCTTTCTACTACATCACACTGCTTCCTAATCCTAGTTTTTGCTAAATGAATTAATAATGTAAGTAAGATACGATAAATTATCTGGTAACTGAAGAGATGAGATGTAGAGCCTCATCTCTTCAGTTAGATTCTAATTAACAGATTATTATTATCATTATTATTATTATTAAAGCATAAAACTCATTTGACTGTTAGTTTCGCTGAATTATCTTTTTTTTTTATTCTTTCTTATAGGGAGATGGACTCTGGGTAGGTGTGTAGGGAGAGACATATTTGTAAATAAAGGTGAAAACAAAAGATATGAATGAAAATAAAAATAAAACAGTTATCTCAAATGATATACAGAGGTTACCAGTTTTCAGAAAGCATTAGTAAAACACACTTACCTCAAAATTGCTCCTGAACAGGATAATCTTTCTTTGATGATTGAGGCCCATGTCAGGAATTCTGAGGGCCTCAGGTCATCATTATGAACACCAATAACCACTTTAATCAACCTGCTCAGAAGTGCCAGTTAGAAGAGATTTCCAATTGCTAGAATTCTAGGTGAAGTAGTTGTTTTTTGGGTTTTTTGTTTTTGTTTTTGTTTTTTTACAGCAGTTAAGCATGTTTACCTCATCTATGAGGAAGAGCATTTTTTTTTTTAGAATCTTAGCATGTTCATTGAGGGCAAATGATATTGTTTACTGTAAAAGAACTTCTGTCTACTCCTACAGTGGGCCTTTTCCCACACATATTCTCCCACCCCCAAAGGTTTAATTGAAACACTAGGAGTTTTAGAAAGTGTTCCCTTTAATCCTTGGGTCAGCCCCTTGGTGGTCATTTGCTCAAAGCAAAATAAACATGTTTCTGTTAGAGAAAGAGCGGTCCCAATCACTATCCCTACCCTACCCAACTTGTTTATGCAGGGACTTCTTGGGCAATATCCCTGCCTCTCAGAGACTCTAAAAGCAAATGGGGGAGTAGAGTATTACCCAGTAAACCACTCAAACCACAGACTACAATACGCTGCCTTCCCTAAGAGATTTCATATCTGTGGGCTGCTAGAGCCAATGCCAGTTGGTAAATGAAATCTGACAAGCCTCTAATCAGGAGTGGCATTTTCCCTCTAACATTGCTTTCGATCTTAAGTGGATCCACAGATAAGAGGAGGAAATATTACAAAATATCATAGACCGCTCTTGCTAATAACTCAAAGGGAAAAAAATAATAATTTTAGGCATTCATTTTAAATTACCTAAGACTTCGGATTTAACCTCAATTTGCCAGAAAACCATACCCAAATCTGGGAATATCCCATTTCTTTTATTCTTGTCTAATTTTCCTATTTCTGGTTTTTATTTTTAGTGATATCACAATTATTAAGAGAAGATAATAATCATATTTGGGGCAATTTTGGACTTTTAAAGAGTGGGACTGCTTGTTCTCCTTTTTTCCCAATATTACAGAAAATGCAAACATTCACAGATCTACACTCTGCTCACAAGACATTAACTCTAATTAGGCTAATCAAACCCATGCATGGCTGTAAGAATAAAAAGTACTAAAGAATAAGACAAGTCTATGAGAAACAGATATTATACAATGAAAATAAAATGAATGCTCCAGACTTCTTTAACTACTGTTCCATTAAATACATTTATTTTGAATAAGCTTTGATCTTTTTTTTTTTTTTTTCATTTCATAGGCCAAGATGTTGTCATTAAAGGAATGAATTGCTTCCCTTTGGGCTGACCTCATTCATATTCCATACCAATATCCAATCTGATTACCATGATCATTGTGCATAATCCAATTATGATTTTTATTTCAATATACAGCACAATCCCTTCTGCTTTAGGATCAAATACCAGAGAAAGTGTGAGAAGGAGTTTCTGTTTGGGCCAATGGGAAAAAAAAAGCAAAAGAAATTCAGATAGCAAAGCTCAAAGAAGCTGCATTTTGAGAGACAAGGAAATGGAATAAAATCCCTTCCTTCACTATTAAGTCCAGCTGAGGCCTAATTCTCTGGACAGAAGCCTCACAAGAAGTGACCAGATGTCTAGTACTGTGCAAGACAATCCTGGCTTTTTATATTCCCCCAAATGTCTTTCATTAGCACATTTTGCTCAGCTTCTTTCTCCTTTTGCTCTTTTTCTCACTGAGTCATATTTACTTGAATATAAAAAAAAATGGACTTAATTATAATAGAATCTTAACTATTCATTAAGCCAGGCCCCTTGGTACTTCCTTTCCCACTGACTGTCCAAAAAAAAAAAAAAAAGTTAATGTAAGCTCAGATTGCATTCAGAAAAGTCTAATGTACAGAATAAGAGAATGGATAGTCCAACTGTACCTTGGGCTAGTCACACCATACCTAGTCTGTTCAGTTGTAGTGACCAAACTTTAAGAGGCACATTGACAAAGCAAATTTCAGCATCTCCAGAGAATGACAACCAGGATGGTAAGGAGTCTGGAAATCATGCCATGTGAAGAAATGAGGAAATGAGTATGTTTTACCTATACTAGAGAAGACTTTGTTGGGATAGGATCGTGGTCTCCAAATAACTGAAATATTATCAAATAAGAGAAGCTATCCTTAATCATGTTTTCCCAGAAGTCAGAGCTACAATTGCTGGGTAGAAGGAAGGTTTTGCTTCAATATGAGAAAGAACTTAATAATAATGAGAGCTACCCACCAGCTTATGGGCCCTTCTTGACTTCCCTACTTCAGACAAAGTTTAATGTTTAACAAATGCAGAGGTTTTGAACCTTTCCTGCTATAGATTTCAACTCATCAGTGAAGACTTTGGGATGAGCTTTTCTCCACCCTCCAGTCAGAGACTTCTTAGGGCAAAGAACACTGATAGATCACGCAGATCTGAAGCTGACGCTTCAGACTGAAGGATAATGAGGTTCCCATTGATGAGATTACTGGATATATATTGGAGAGATCCAAAGCAATGCAGCTAGGTGGGAACTAGGTGTTGAAGTAGAGCACTTGAGTCAGAGCACTGGAGTCAGGAAGACCTGAGTTCAAATCTGACCCTGGTTAAGTCACTTAACCTCCATAGGCCCCAGTTTCCTCTACTATAAAACAAGAGGATTGGACTAGATAACCTCTGAATTCCCTTTCAAGAAAAATAATAGCTAATATAATAAATTATGTAATTTTATATAATATATTATATATAATTAGGTAATATATGCTATATATTACATAATAATATATCACGCATAATTATATAATAAATTATATAACATATAATTATATTCACTATATATTATATTTATATTATAATTATAATTATAAAATAATAGCTATTATATAGCACTTCAAGGTATTCAAAGCACTTTATAGATATTATCTCATTTTATCCTCACAACACCTGCAGGCAGCAGCTAATATTACTACCCCTCTTTTATAGATGAGAAAACTAAGGCAGACACCAGTTAAAGGACTTGCCCAGAGTCATAAAGCTAGGAAGTATCTGAAGCCAGATTTGAACTCAAATCTTCCTAGCTCCAACCAGGAAGACTTGTGGTTGAATTCTATCCACATTAATGTTCTATCCACATTAATACCTAGTTGTCTTTGCTTTACAGCTATGATCAATAAGAATGGATGACAGATAACATGGAAAATTGTTTTAATTGATTATATGTTTGTAATGGGTTTAGTTTTTCTTGTATTCTCAATGTGGAGGTAGGGGGATGAGAAATAGAGCAGTGAGGTGGCACAGTGGATAGAGTGCTAGGCCTGGAGTCAGAAGACTCATCTTCCTGAGTTCAAATCTGCTTCAGACACTTACTAGCTGTGTGACTCTGGGCAAGTCATTTAAGCCCATCTGCCTCAGTTTTCTCATCTGTAAAATGAGCTGGAGAAGGTAGTGGCAAACCACTTCAGTGTCTTTGCCAAGAAAACCCCAAATGAGGTCACAAAGAGTTGAACATGACTGAAATGACCGAACAAAATGAAACCAGGTGTCAGTCCAGTGATTGCTGATATCTTTGGGATCACTTTTTCTTCCATTGCTTTGGAATCTTCCTCTCTTTGGGGTACCTTGAAAAATGATGCCTGAATGCTTTTTAAACTGTATCCCCTTAGAAATCTTTGATCAACTTCACTTCCTCTTACCAACTTTATCTTCTTATGGAGTATTGATGATGAGGCAGCTAGATGATGCAGTGAATAGAGCCCTGGCCCTGGAGTCAGGAAGATCTGAGTGCAAATCTAGCCTCAGACACTAGCCATGTGATTTCACATAATTCACTTAACCTCTATTTCTTTCAGTTTCCTAAACTGTAAAATAGGTTAATAGCATTGACTTCTCAGAGTTGTGGTGAGAATCAAATGAGATGTTTGTAAAGTGCTTAGCACAGTAGGCACTTAATAGGTACTATATAAATGCTTATTTTCTTTCCCTTATTCCCTTAATGCAGCTAGGTAGCATAACAGATAAAGTATTGGACCTAGAATCAGGAAAACTTGAGTTCATATCTGAACTCAGACACTTACTAGTTGTGAGATCCTGGGTAAGTAACTTCACTTCTGCTTTGCCTCAGCTTCATCATCTATAAAATGAAAAGGATAATGAGGTTAATCTCGTCTGGTCCTGTATCAGTTACATGGGCTATTGAGAAGTATAGCTTTCCCAGATTGAAAGAGAGGCTGAAGGAATAAGAACCAGAAAGCATGCAGGGCAGGGGAGCTAGGAACATCAGCGTTCTTCAGAGAGGTTGTATCAGTAGTATGAGATGATTGCAAAGGAAAGAATGCTACCCAGGACTGAATGTAATCATGAGGAGATGAAGTTTTGTCTATGGAACTGATTTGCTTAAGGAGTGACCTGCCTGGACAGAACTTGATGTTTGCCTGAATGGACTGCCTTGTGGGACAGCTGGTATTGGTGTGTCTTTCCATTGCCCAATTTCCTCCTTTCCCCTGCCTCCTGGTTGCCTGGTAGACCAGCATCATTCACCCCTTTGGAGTTTTCTGCTCTTTTAATCCCTGTTTATTTGCTGTTTGTGCTTTTATAATAGGCTTTGTCTCCAAATAAAGATAAGCTTCCTGTGAGTGTTTGCTATGGAAAAGTGGTAAAAGGGAGGAAATGGTGCATAGAAGGGATTTTATTTTTCAAGGTATACTAGAGAGCAGAGAGGCCAGTCTGCTCAATGGATAGGTAAACAAACAAACAGAAAATTATTCTGTATTATATGGGCTTCAAGCCCACTCCTCACTCTCAGCACCCTATCCAATCTGTTGCTAAGGTCTGTTGATTTTACCCCATTAACATCTCTCATATACACTCCCTTCTCTTCTCTGACACTGCCATCACCTTAGTACAGGCCTTTATCATCTCATGCCTGGACTGTGGCAATAGCCAGCTGGTGGGTCTGCCTACCTCAAGTCTTTCCTCACTCAGTTGTCAAAGTGATCTTCCTTTTAAAGCCCAGGTCAGACCATGTCACTCCCCTACTCAGTGAATTCCACTGCCTCCCTATCACCAACCAGATCAAATATAAAATCCTCTGTTTGGTGTTAAAGCCCCTTCATAACCTGCTCCATCTACTTTTCCAGTTTTTTTTATACCTTACACCCCTGCCTACCCTCACATACTTTGTGATCCAGTGACACTGATCTATTTGCTTTTCCTAGAACATGACACTCCATCTCTCAACTCCAAAATGTTCTTTGTCTGTCCCTCATGCCCAGAATGCTCTCCCTCCTCATCTCCTACTGGCTTCCTTGGAGTCCTTCTTCCAGACTCTAGGGTCATATTCCATTCTTGGGTTACATGCCACTAAACTTGAGTGATAGCTATCAAATAAAATCCTCCTCTTTGCATTAGGGTTTCGGGTTCACTTTGTTTATTGCTTATATTTTGTGTGTATAAATACCTGAAATTATGAGTTTTATTGTTGATTCCTTTATTGGATGTTGTTTTCTGTGAATTTCATGCCATTTCCACTACTATACTTTCTACCTGGTAGCTCCTTCATTGTGTCTAGCTTAGTGGATACACATGAATAATTTTCTCTTTTTCTCCCTTTCTTTATAGTTTAAAGCCCCCTTGTTAGATTTGCCTAAAAAGGTTGATGCATTTTTAACCAGATTTTATAAAATATACTCCATTCCAGACTGAGAGATGCTATTCTTATGATTTAATCCATGGTCCAGAAATCCAAATTCTGTTTTCAGTCACAATTTTGTTAAGTAATTCTGGTTAAAAAGTCATAATGATGAGAAGAGATTGCTATAGAAATTCCAGAAGAGCTGTTTCATTTCATGTGTATTTGTTGTCCTCTATCCAGTTTGACCTACAAACATTATCAGGTTGATCTGGCTTAAATGCATTTCATTGCAAGATTTCTGGTAGCTCATTTTCCCCTAAACTGTTTTTGTTACTGTTTTGTGAGGTAATATTACTCACATTACACATTGTATCATCTTCATTCATATTCTTTTTGCAAAAAAAGATTTTACCCAGTATTATAGTTGATGGCCATGTCTCCACACTTGACAAAGAGATAAAGTATTTGCTGGCTGAGGTGGTTTCTTGGTGACTGTTCAATATTGCCTAAACTTTTCAAAGAAATGGTGATACAGTCGATATCATTTATTTTTTTATAATTTCCCATTTTTCAGAGTCAATAGATTATTTAAGCAGATTTGGTTGGAGCTGCTGTAATTGCAGTTTCTTCTTCTCATCTTTATCCCATATTCTAATTTGCTATTGATTTTGACCTTTGCTCTAACTGCTTGATGATCTGACTGCACATAGATAGTTGATTCAAAAATGATTCCCACATCAGTAACTGTCAAGATATGGTCAATTTCATTTTTTGTGATAGGGCTTGATGATTGACATTTTGAACACCTTTCAAATCTTTTTTTTTTTGGAAAAAATATTCATGATGCACAGAAATGGGACTTCTGAGTCATCAACAAGCTTTTTAGCCCCTTTTATCTCTTAATCTTAAACTATGTTTTCCAGCTTAGTTTTTGTCACCCTCTCCTTTGTCCACATTTTACACTTAAATCCCCAAGCATAGATATATACTGACTTGGTTTAGAGGATCCTATCAAATTCTTCATAGAATGTTTCTTTCTCTTTATCCTTGACCATAGATGCTGGCACGTGCATTACAATGATCATCATAATATTCTGCCTTCTTATGTTCATCATAGGTACTGCAAAGCAAGATGTTTCAAATGTTCCACAAAATTATATCTTTTGTTACCTTTTAATACACAATTACAATATTTCCTCTATATCCCTTTCTTCTCAGAGAGAAATTCTTATTTGGATTAAAAACATTTGTATGAATGTTCATAGACAATCTAAACTGTATGATTTTTAGCACCCTTTGCCTCCATTTTTAAACCCTGACACTGGAAATTCATGACACAACCAAAAGCTATTTTTGTTTGTTTTATGGGTTTCCACTGCCAAAGGACCCTTCACCTAATGACCAACCTTCCTTTGACAAATTTCACCCTACCAAAAAAGACAGGACCTTGGACAGCAAATGTAATTAGGCTCATACTCAAAGCTTTTCCAACTTGCTAGGACCTGTCAGACTTTATGTTCTATTGTCACATCCTTTAAAACTGCAGTCCACTGCCAAACTATGATAAGACAAAAGCAGAGGACATTCTTAATTTTCTATTAATAACTTACTTCAGATTTGGAGCAGCTGGGTAGGGGAGGGGAGAAAGGAGGATTGTGACCAGTACCCGGACCTATTTAATAGTAAGGACTGGGTATTGTCAAACAAATGCTCCTTTCCACCTGTTATACGCACCATCCAATACTAGAGGACACTCTGGGTAATTGCTAACTTATCTATCCCTGGTTATCAGAGAACTAATTGAGTCTCTTATTAGCTCCATCTGTTTGTGGGGGTTATGTTTGGGATCACCTTGAGCTGTTGGTCAAGGGTAGGGGTTCTTAACTATTTTTGTCACTGACCCCTTTGGCAGTCTGGGGACATCTATGGAGCCCTTCTCAGAAAAATGCTTTTAAATAATTAAAGAGATTGCTAAATTATATTTAGAGGCTTATGAAAATAAAGATGTAATATTTTCCCCATCTAAGCTCATAGACCCCTTGAATTTTATCAACACATCCCTTTTGTGGATCTCAGGTTAAGAACCCTTGATCTAGGATTCAAATATGTGCATTATCTCATGAAATTCCATGGCTTTGGTGCAGATCTTATGATTCCTCCCCTTCATTACATCTTTATCTTGATTGACAGTATGTATGCTTCACTGATTCATTTATAAAACATAGTGTGTTAAAAGCTTGAATCAGAATGTTAGAAATGAGTAAAGGAAATAGCATCAACGTACCCATTATGGGCATTCCTCAGTCCCAATTCCAGGATGCACAATCATGCAACCCCTTGGAGTATCTAGTGCAAAACAAACCAGAAGCTCAGCTTACCTTGACCTACCCTTCTCTCCAACCACTAACACCAGGCCCTCCCTCAGGAAGTTGTCAAGTGCTGCCCAGAAAAATCTGGGATTTTTCTTATCACAATAAAACCTCCTGCTAGGTCCTGGTTGAGTCCACTGGTATTGACCCAGGAACTCAGAAGTGTTTCTTCTGGTCAGTGCTGAGAGGGGGCAGGTTTTGTAGGCAAATTGAATCCAACACTGAAGTCTTATAACAGTGGCTGCCATCTCTGCTCCTTGATCTTTAACACTTTTCAAGAGCATGCATTTAATTTGTCTTTGCTATTTTTCATACCAAGGAAGCAATTGTGCGTACAAGCTGTACTAAAAGGACCCCAGTTCCTCTCCTCCAATGCATTTTTAAAAATTCCTACTTTCTGCTCTTGTGGCCTCAGGCCCATGGGTTTGCTCACTTTAAATCCTCATAAATGAGCACAGCCTTGTGTCTTCTAGTGTGCCTCTTAGCCCAGGGCATGTGTGATTCAGGTCCATTATCCAGCTTCCTAAACTGAGATGAACAAGAAAACAGAAAAGAAGATCTATAATTGGATAAGATTTGCAGGTGAATAAAAGGATGAGTGACAGACAAGAGGTAAGAGTCTCATTTCTTGTAATATAAAAGTCCTGACTGAGAGCCTGAAATCCTAAGTCTTTAAGATATTTCTATGTATTCACGAAATGGATGTATCTATCTGTATCTGAGTGATATGTCCATAGACCCCAAGACATGTATCCCAGACCTAATAGTCTGAGATATCTCCTATGATAGGGTAACCTTTGTGACAGACTGTCTCATGGCAACAAGTTAGCAGATGTACTTCAGGAGATTTCCCTTCTCTCTTGTCTTATAGCCTTTACCCAGGAAACCCAGGAAAACATACGCATTGAACCCAGAAACATTCACCCCTTACCCCCGTGCCTCAGTATACTCTAACTTACTTCCCATTTACAAGCATGAAGTTCACAGGACTAAAGAAAAACATTTAAATAAGAGGAGGAAAACAAAATAGAAATGTTTTAACGTGTATGCATAAGTCCCAAGCTGTAGGTTAACCAGAGAATCATTTGCATTTCTGAATATAAGAACTTCTCTAGCAGATTCTCTTCCACTTGGACCCCACCTCACCCCCACCAGTGTTGTCTTGGCCAACTGTTCTCTACTGGTTGAAGGGGGTTAGGGGAATATCTTTATTCTCTCTCTCCAATTTCCGGGTGGTCCTTGTAGGCTCTCAGCTGTGAAGCACCGCTAGCCAGTCTATTAGCTTCTCAGGAAAGGTGAAGATAATTCTAATATTTCTATGCTATCTTCCCCACAAAGGATGAGGGCAAAACCATCCAAAGTTTTTTTTTTCTCCTTCCTTCTTTGCCTCTGCTTCCATTTAGTAGGTATTTACTCGTCTCTCTCTTCTTCCACTCTCAATAACCAAACCTGCTCATCACCACACATGCTTTGGAGACAGACACACACTTTATTTTCCTCAGTTACTCCAATGAGAGAGGGAGGAGGAAGGGGGAAATGGTCCAGCACTTCCCACATTCATAGGGAACTATGAAGTATGTACATATCTAAAACCAGAATTTGGAATGATAGATTTTGAAGAAAAGAATCCATGGGTCCAGACTCCACAAAGGCTTAGCCCTCTATCGTTCAATGACAGCACATTTGGAACTCTTTAGAGAAGGAGATGATGTGACTTTTTGCCTGGCATCTCCAGAACCCACAGCTACAGGAAATCACCCCATTAACAAAAGGACTAGATAATTTGTAGTCAGTCATCAGATGAGTCACTTGTCAACTCAAACTAATGACAAGGTTAGTTTGATGTCACACTTCAAACTATACAGATAGTCTTTGTATCAGTCAGAAAACATCACACAACTGATTGATGCAGTAGTACAATATGAAGTCCATTGCTACATGTCTTCAAGGCCAAAGAGAAACCAGGCAATGAGCCAAATAAAGGCCAAGAAGGGGACCTAAAGAAACCAGTCAGCAGGCCCTAAAAAATTCATATACATTTTATTCTTTGCCCTAGCCTTTGTTTTCCCCCTTTTTGTCTTCCTGGACTGTCTGGAGATGGGGGAGGGGTGGGGAGGAAGTCAGCATGGCTGGTGGGCATATTCTTGTGCTGTCTGGGCCTAGCCATGTAGGAATGCACAAAGGTCCAAAACTTCTTGTTCCAAATAGCCCTTTTTGTGTGTGGGGAAGAAGGGCTGGGGATTTTTGAAGATTTGCAAAGCTGAGTTACACTGAGGAACTTAACTTCCTTTTGAAGTACAGGGCCACAGTCTATTGGATCCTTTCTTTAACAAGGTTGACAAAGTCATCTACAGAGCAGAGGCAGCCGGCCAGGATTAGTAACTCAAGGGGGTGAATGAAGGGGTAGGGGGCAGACCAAGCCTATTCAGTAGATTTTTGTTGGATGCCAGTGTGCAGATGCCCTGCATTAAATCCTAGAGGCCTAAATTCTGACCCTCAGTACTGCCTGGCAGTGTGATGCTCCCAGATATACATTGTTCCTTCTCAAAAAACCCCATTCTTTCCCTCTTCCTTCCTCACTTTCCTCTTCCCGACCTTCTCCTTTCTCAGTACATAGTTCTCACTCCCTTTGTCCCTACAGGATCAGCCCTACCCTGGAACAGGAAGGGAGACAGCCAAACAATAGAAAAGGCATCTCCCTGCCCTCACTCCCCCTCCTTATTTAAAGAAACTCCATTGACATAGAACCAGAGAGTGGAAGTAAATAACCTCATATAATATTTCCCGTGGTCAGAGTGGGATTCTGTAGTTCATCCCAATTGTGTTGTTGTAACTGGTCTTACCTTCTCTGGAAATGTGTCCAGCCCTTCTCTGGCTCCATCCTCCTTTCCTCTGACTCATAATCTTCTTCTTCATATGTTGAATGATGTTGATGGGAATTCCAGGGACCCTCAAGATGGCAACAGGTCCCAGATTCGCAAACCCTGTCTGTCACACATCAGTATGTTTGAATCCTAGTCACTGTACATGATGAATGAACAGATTTTTTTTTCTTCTCATCATCTGGTGTTTTGTTTATTTATTTATTTTGGCAATGAATTGACTAGTATCTGAAATGAAGCAAATATATCATGATAAAAGAAACTTAAGACTGAAGAGAACAAAGAGGAATTTTAGGTCCATGTGTCCCTACTCAACCCATATGACCATACAGGATGTAAAAACTGATCAAGCCTTTTATGCCATACAAGAAACAGGGAAGATTGTTGTTCTAGGATTATAGGATTTAGCATAAGAAAGGAAATTTTAGAAATTGTAGAGGTCGTTTGGTTGTAGGATTATAGGATGGTAGACCTAAAGCTAAAGAGAACTCTCAAAGTCACCTAATTCAACACTTTCATTTTATGGTTCAAGAAATTAAAGTCCCCAAAAGCTAAGTGATTTACCCAAGGTCACACAGGTAGTAAATAACAGAGAATTCAGGTCCTCTGACTTTGAATCTAGGGTTCTTTCCAGGATATCATGCTGCTTTTCATTACTAAAGAAAGGGCATTGCCAAACCAGCCATTTGCCACATGCAAAAAATTCTTTAAGTTGTTCAAGACTATACTATTTATAGAATCATAAGTCCTAGAGCTAGGAGGTGCCTCAATGGGTCTTCTTGCCCAGCACTCTGCATTCATGCAGCTAAGTTCTTTTTGTTGTTGGTATTTTAATCCTCTTTTTTCTTCTCTCTGTCTCTATCTTTGTTTTTCTGTTTCTCTCTGTATCTTTGCTTCTCTCCCCCTCTCTCTTCTCCTCCTCCCTTTCATTTAGTCTTTCAGTTGTGTCCTACTCTTCATGATCCCATGGACCATACTGTCCATGAGGTTTTCCTGGCAAAGATACTGGAGTGGTTTGCCATTTCTTTCTCCATTAGATCAAGGCAAAGATTAAATGACTTGCCCAGGGTCTCACAGTTAGTAAGTATCTGAGACCAGATTTGAATTCAGGATACATACACATATATGTGTCATATATGTGTATATATGTTTATATATCCACTTCTATCTATCTATAAACATATATGTGTGCTTTATAAAAGACAAGAAAAGAAGATAGAATTCAATTATACCAATGCTGCCTTGGTTCAAGTGAACAAGATTTCCCTTTCAATGTCATGGATACCTTTTTGAAGAGGTTGAAATTGGGACATATCTGTGGCTAGTTTACCCAACTGATTAGGACACCAGGCTAACAAGGCAAAGGTCATGTGTTTAATACCCAAGTAAGTCAATTCAATTTACTCTGTTCCTTGGCTATAAGCCATGACCCTTCTCTTAACCACCTTTCTTGCCAATGTATGCCTTTGTCAGAAAGTGTAACAAGCAAGAGTGTGTGACTGGATCAAAGCAGCTCCATTCACAGAACTGAAAAGAAACTGAAAACACACACCTAATGGTGGGTCTATAGCATCCCCTCCGTATACAAAGGACAGGAATGTTTATTCTAGTGCAAATGTACCACACATATGCCTGGTTCCATGAACGTATACACAGAAATTTATGCATGGATATGTCTACATCAGCTTTTCCTTTTCACTTTGTCTGTTGTGGTTTTTAATTGTTCGTACAAAAGATCTCTTCAAGTGACTTGCAGCATCTTATTGAGACTCACAAAAGCAAAAGAACTCAAAGTTATAGCCACCATTCAGCCCTTAACTCTCCCCCATTGTGCCAAGACATGGCAGTGGCTTCTGAGCAGTCGGGGGCCTTACATATCTCCTATGTGCCACGATGCAGGGGAACAATGTGACAAATTATGAACAAGCTCTGAGCTCAGGCCCTGGAATTCTTCCCTTTGTGAACCTTTATCACGTGTCGGCTGAGCCACTGATTTGAGGAGGGACCCAGGGGTAGGGAAGATCCCAACAGCAGGAGGGAATCCCAGGGCCAGGGGAATTTTTTTTTTCTCCACACTTGGGAAGATCTGCACTTTTCCTAGTTTGTGCTATAGTCCTGAGTTCTCTGAGGATATAGAAGAGAGTCTTTTGATTGCCATTTGGCAGATCTGAATATTAAAATTATTCATTGTTAACAATGAGAAAAAAAAATCAAAGCACCAGGAAATGGAAATTTGTAAGGGTCCATGCTCCAGCAGCCAGGGAAGGATAACATTTTATGATCAAAATGACATCCAGGTATACTAGCTTACTCTTCAGTGTGAGCTTGAGCATCTCCAAAGGTTTTTAATGCTTCCTGTGGGGTGGTGGTACAGGAAAGGCAGGCGTTTCTACAGTAAGTGCTAATTTCTCAGAAATTTTTCTAGGGGGGGTACCTTTTTTTTCTTCAGTATTTATTTCAAACTAAACAATGGGATTATTTCAACATAACTACTGAATTCAACAGATATTTACTGATCATTAACTAAGTGGCATGGCATTGTGCCAGGATCAATAGGAGATAATGAAGTACAATACAAAAGTCCTGCCCCCAGGAAACTTATATTTTACTAAAGAAAAATAAACATAGGAGTTAAAAACACAAATACTGTAAAAGCAGTGTATACTTAAGTTCTAAGGTAGAATGAACAGTTTATGATTTAGAGGAATTCAGAGGGGAAGATCCTTTACCTCTTGCCTTAGTCAGAATACATCTGGAATACTATGTTCGGTTCTAAGTGCCACTTTGTAGGGGGGATATTGATAATCTGGAGAATGTCCAGAGGAAGTTAATCAGGATAAGTGAAGTCCTTGAGTGCACGCTATGTACATAAGTGCATGCCATAGGAAAATCAGTTGATGGAAGTAGGAGTGTGAAGTCCAGAGAAAAGAAGAGTCAGCAAGGGGGCATGCTAGCTGTCTTCAAATATTTGAAGAATTGTCATATGGAAGAAGGATTTGACTTGTTCCACTTGGTCCTAGAGGGCAGAAGTAGGGGCCATGTGTGGAAGTTGCAAAGAGGCAGATTTAGGCTTGGTGCCAGGGAAAAAACAAAATGCTTCCTGACAAGACCTTCCAAAAAACGAAATGGTGTTACTCTAGAAGTAGTGTGTTTCCTTTAGGTTGAGGTCTTCAAGCAATGACTTTGAGTCCACCTAAGTATGTTGTAAAGGGAATTCTTGTCCAGATCTAGGCAGGCAGCTTCTGAAGTCTCTCCCAGATCTGAGAGGCTGAGATGGCTACAGACTGGGGTGACTGGGAAAGGCATCATAGAGGATGAAGGCCCTGAACTGAGTTGGGAAGGGTTTTTTAATAGGTAGAGAGAAGTAAGGACGACATTCTTGGTGAAGAAAACCTTATGAATAGATACAAGAATGAGTATGAGCACTGTCTGTGTATACAAGTAGGACAAGAGTCAGGAGACTGACGTGGCTGTAATAGAGGGTTCACACACACTGAGGGAATAGAGTAAGTAAAACTGAATAAGTAGTTTGGGAACACTGGGTAAATATGTCATCATCATCAACACTACCACTATCACCATCATCATCGATGAGCCTGAATTTCAGGCCTAGGAGTTTTAGTTTTAGTTCACAGGCCCAAGGGGAGTCATTGAACCTTATTAGCCTGTATTACTGAGAAAACATTGCAACTTTAAGGAAATACAGTGCAAAATGTAGAAACTGAATCTAATAGCCACATGGGAAAGTGGAGGTGTCCTGAGAAAATCTTATGTAAGTTGTAGGACAATGGTAATGTGATAAAGATTAAGGACTTTCATTAGTAGCTTTTATATAGCACCAGAAAGAAAGTCATGGCATCTCTAAGTTAACAATCATTCATGGGACAGGCAACTGGGGATTGGAGGAAGAGTCTGAAAATTAGCATCAGTTGCCCTGGGTTGAAATCCTAGCTCTGCTACTGATACCTGTGTGACCTTGGGTCAGTCGTTTCAATTCTCTGAACTTCAGTTTCTTCCCTTGTAAAATGAGGAAGTTGTACTAGACTGCCCCTAAAATCACTTCAAACTCTAAATCTATAATCCTATAATCCTTTGAAAAGAATTGAAACAGGTCTTTCTCACAAGGATAGTTTAGAAACTGTTTCAGGTCCTCACTTTGCCACCTATCTACTTCCAACTTGACAAAAAAAAAAAAAAAAGAAAGAAAGAAAGATCATTTTTACAATCAAAGACTCTGTCCTAACAAAGGGAGCATTCTTCATTAGTCCAGTAGTCTTGGCAACTCTCCACTGCCCTGCACATAACCACACTACAGACCCATGTCCGGAGTCTGATGGGGGATTTTCAATCTTTGTGACTGTACTACAGAAGGCATGATTCAGTTCGATTTCTATTTCATTTCATTCTGTACTCCCTTCTCACCTTCCTGCACCTCACCAAAAACAAATTAAAAATTAAAACTTCACTAGGATACTCTCACAAGACCCTATGTAGTTTGTAAAGCCTTTAAAACTTGGGGCCAAGACAATAATATCAATAAAGGAGGCTGAAATTATCTTTCATAAATACATGTGCCTTGTTCTGAATCCCCAACAATGCCTCCTTTATAAAAATGTGGCCTTGTTTATTCTCTCTGTGTTCTGTATATTCCTTACACAAGAGCTTAAGAAAAGCTCAAAAGATACAAGAGTTAGTCCTGTAAACCCAAAGTGCTGACATGGACAGAGAACCTCACTCTTGACATTTGGAAAGAGTTTAATAGCCCTCAAAGAAAAGGCCAACTAGAAAAGAAGACATTTGGTTCCAGTTCAAATCCAGCAGGAAAGACTACTGATTCTCAACTGCTCATAGGAGAATCTGAAATCTCCATCAACAACAAAGGTAGTGAAAATCAGGCAAACAGTCTTTGGTTTACTGTCCTTGGCAAAAAATAACCCTGGCTTTCAAAGGGATTTTATTTTATTTTATTTTATTTTATTTTATTTTTAGGGAGGGAAAGATGTTCTTTGTGTTGGCTTTAAATTACAAGGTATGTAACCTTTTCTTTCTCCTTCTCTCCCAAATGGATGCTTTCACATTGAGTCCTGTTTCCCAACAAGGGAACCAGAATCATTGGCCTTCTCCTCACACAGACAGGTATTTTTTGCTGGAAAGTCTTTGTGCTCAGCCAAGAGGTTGGAACATACTCCTGCAAACAACATTCTGTGACATTATTCAGCAAGTCACCCGCCTAAGAGAAATAAATGTGTAACACCTTGTTCTGTTCCTCAGTTCAAAAGGCACTGTCACTGTGGTACACTAGTGCTTAAGGGGGGAAAAAAAGGCTGTAATTCATATGCAAACTAGAGGGGAGATTTTCATGATTTCATAATAAAATGTTGAAACGCTTTGATCGTGAGTTGTAAGGAGGTGTGAAACAGTGCCTCAGAAACAGACAGATATTTGTGTAAGCATTCTTTATGTATTGCCAGTTCAGAATAATAACATATAAAAAGCCCTAACTTACCTCATCTGCCTGGTACAGCCAAGGCATAAATAAAGGAGAACAATGGAATTACTATTACTCACTCACTGAGCTCCAGCTACATCACTGTATTCTTTATAATTGCTGGCAAGAAGATTAATGTTTTGTTAAATATCAGAGTAAGGTCACAAGGGGGCTTGCAGGGCTGTCTAAACATCCAGTCTTTAAGCTCCTTCTCTCTCACTCACTCTCTTTGCGGAAATGAACTTGTAGCATTTCCTCTAATTATGGTGATTTTTGCTCTTGAAGGAGGATTTCCATCTTCACTTCTCCCACATGCACATGTGCACATACACACACACACACACACACACACACACACACACACACACACATCTTCTCCAAGATCTAACACTTGATTTAATGGCAGCATACGGCCAGTGTTGCTATGCCTTGACCTTGCCCTCTCAACCAACTGGAGCAATTCATCGCCTGTCACTGCAGCCTGATACCAAGGGACTGAGCTTAAGAGGGTAGCTTTATAAAGGTCCTCTGGGGCTTCCTTCCAATGATGGATATCATCATCCTCAGCTCCTGTTATGTTTAGCACCTGCACCCATCTGTAGAGATGTCTCCAAGAGCGAACAGTTTATGACCCAAAAAGAAGAAAATATCTGGGCTTTCCCTGGATCGTGGCATTTGTTCAAATCAAGAAGTCCCCTAGCCTCTCTGTACAAAACAGATCTATCATGCTGGCTACTGGGAGAGAAGGCTATTTCTATGGTCAGAACCAATACCACAGTCTTATGATGAACTGAACTCCTCTTGAGGAATGATGCTCTTTGTTGGTGGCTGCCAGGTTCTTCATCTTCTGTGGGAGTGGTTCATTATGGACCTGCATTCTTATCTATCACTTCAAAAACTCAGCCAGAGATATCACTCATGTCCCTCTGGTACTTTAATTGAATTTTGGAGGGCAACTTGAATGAATGAATTGAAAAGGCACTTATTAACTGGTCACTGTGTGCCAGGCACTATCCTAAACACTGGGAAAACAAACTGTGTTACTTGAGTACTCCAATGAATTATAGGACCATAGGTCTGGAACTGGTAGAGTCCTTAGGGCTCATCTACTCTTGCTGCTTCATTTTATAAATGTGGATACCGAGGCACAGAGGTGAAGTGATTTGCCCATTCACACGAGTAGTTAAATCTAGGCAAAGCCTGGATTTTAACCAAGGTCATGTGCCTTCAAGTTCAGTGCTCGCTGAACACTTCTCTAATGACATCCCTTAAGACTCTTCCTTTATGTGCTTTCTTGTTGGTAACATGCTGTTTTCCGCCAATGCCTACCATTACCTCTCCATTGTCTTCTGGGGAAAATTCTATGGAGACTCATATTATTTGATTAAATCACTTTCCTGTGTTCTTTTCTTGTGTTCACCCTGGATTGCAGCATAGGCTGAAGCAGATTGCTAATGACAACTTACACATGAGAAATAGCATAAGAGAAATACATCATCAAAGATAAGCCTGCCATGTAACAGGCTTTTAATAAATATTTGCTGATTGACTGATTGACATATTTGAAGATGAAAGGAAAGGGATGAGTCATAAGGCAAGTGAGAAGGACAAAAAATGGATAGCCCAAATGTTGAACTAATATCCACAGGAAGTATACAGCCCATTGGATCGATCATCCATTGATAATCTCACAGGATGAGAATGTGCAACAGATTGTAGTCTGCACCTGTGCTTTACATTTGTTACCTGATAGAACCCCACAACAACCATTTAGTGTTGATGTGTAATTATTACCATTTTTTCAAATGGGGAAACTGAGGCTGAGGAATTGCTTGGGATCACACAGCCAGTAATTGAATGAAGCAGGATTTGAATTCAGGACTACAAGTCTAAACAGTGCTGAATTTGTAGTCAGAAGACTTAGTTTCAAATCCCAGCTCCTCATTTTAACTCCTTTTTATGAATCTGGTAAGTCACTCTGGTAAGTAATATGAAAGTGTCAGACTAGCTGATCTCTGAAGCCTGAGCCTCAATTTCCTCACCTGTAAAATAAAGTGGTTGGACTGGGCAGTTAGATGTCACAGTGGATAGAATGTCAGACTCAGAGTTAGAAGACCCGAATCGTGCTTCAGATACTTACTAGCAGTGAGACCCTGGGCCACTTAATCTCTCTCAGTTTCTGTATCCTCATTGATAAGATGAGGATAACAAAAGCATCTGCCTTGCAAGGTTGTGGGGGGATCAAATAAGATAAGATATGTAGCACTTTGCAAATCTTAAGTGGTCATTGTTGTTGTTCAATGATCTCAGTTGTGTTCAACTCTTCATGACCCCATTTGGGGTTTTCTTTGCAAAGACACTGGAATGGTTTGCCATTTCCTCCTCCAGCTCATTTTATAGATGAGGAAACCGAGGCAGACTGGGTTAAGTGACTTGCCTAGGGTCACCCAGCTACTAAGTGTCTGAGGCCAGATTTAAACTCAGGAAGATGAGTCTTCCTGACTCCAGGCCCACCACTCTATCCACTGCACCACCTAGCAAATCTTAAAGTGCTATATACGCTACCCATTATTATCATTAAATGGTCTTTAAGGTCCCTTCCAGCTCTATATCTTTGAGCCTGGGATTTCTGTCTAGATTTAAATTCTATAATTTTACTGTCTTCTCAAGGAAGATAGAGGTAGAGAGCCCAGACACTGGGACATTTTTCTTACATGGATTTTTTATCCTTTGGAGCCCAGGCAGGTAGATTGGGAAAAGGACTCTTTTAACCCAATAGCTTCAGTTTTAGGAAAGGTTCCATGTCCCTCCTCTCCACCCCCATCAGACTCTGGAATTCAGTAGGGATCTAAGAAGAAGAAGAGACATGAGGCAACATGGTCTGATTTGGTTGGCAAAGGAGCTCTGACTTCTCAGGCTCACAACTTACTCCAGGACTAATCTTACAGATAATGTGGTAGTCGGGGCTTTTTAATTTCAGCACCACTTTTCAAGCATAAAATAAGCCTAGTTTTAAAGTAGCAGTTTGGAAATTCAAGTAGAGGTAGGCTAGGCTAGCATATATTTGGCATCATTATGACCATTCAAAGATCTCACGGGTTTATCCGCTTCCTGTCTCTTCTTCTCTTTATATCTTGTTGGCCTTAGTTGTGACAAATCCCTGATAATCTCCCAACCAGAAGTGAGAGGCATGAAAGAGAATTCTTCTTAATGTAGATAGATATAAAGTGTCCTCTCTTCCAGTTTGGATAGTGGAAATCTCATTTTTCACTTTGACTCCCACACAAACAGCTGAAGCAGGATAATAGCTGTTGAAAGAAGATAAATTGAGAATTTTACACTTCCATCATTGTGTTGACAATGATCATGGGTCAGGACAGCAGGTCAGAGTTATCTGCTATATGTCCAGTACTTCTTCAGCAGCAGCAAGAGGGACAACAAGGCTAACAGGCAGGGAACGTGCAGCAAACAAAAGAACATGCAAGGAAATGGGCAGAGTGAGTGGTTGCCAGAGGCAGACCTCCTGGCTTCAGGGATGGGGAACCTGTGACCTCTAGGCCACATGTGGACCTCTAGGTCATCAAGTGTAGCCCTTTGACTGAATCCAAACTTCACAGAACAAATCCTCTTAATAAAAGGATTTGTTCTGTAAAACTTGGGCTCAGTCCAAAGGCCACACGCAAAGACCTAGAAGGCCACATGTGGCCTCTAAGCTGCAGGTTCCCTGGCACATTCACATCTAGTGGCTTACAGATTAATGCCACCTGGAATCTACAAAAATCACCAATAGGCAAAAGTTGGACTGATAGGGATCCATGATTTGAAGTATAATATCCACAATGTTCTCTCCAACCCTATCCTACGGTGGAGAACTAATCTTTTTCTCTTAGTTAGTTGGAGCTTCTTTGTTTGCTCATCAGAAGCTTGGCTTTAGCTCTGCAAAATGTTCTTTCTTACCTTTGACCCTATCATATCAAGTCATGTTGGGCTGTCATGAATAGCCGCGACTAGAGTAAGGCAACATGGTGTTGGGTCAAGGTGGTGCTGCCAGCATTTGTAGTAGTCCGCACGGTAGAAACAACAGAGGTCAGCACTTAGCAAGAATACTTGGTTTGAATAAAAAACTACCACCTCCCCTTCCCTTAGCCCTTTCCTGCCCCAGACTCTCCTACTACCCAATCTGTAAGGGTCCATTTTGTTAGGTTCCTCTTGGATGTGGTTTGTGATGTCTGAAGTGGGGGAAGGGGGAAAGGAGGGTGCTAGCTACAGCTTCACTGTCATTCAGCAGTAAATGATTCAAAGGGAATGCTAAGCCCCATGTGACTGGCTGACTGGTTACTTTGCTAACAGGGAGAAAAAAAATACCCTTGGTTTTTGTATTCACCCACTAGCATCTGAATTGATGGTTCTCTTTGCTCCTGCCCACACACCACAATCTTGAGATGGAGAGAGATGTTTCATAATCCTAATTGTTCTTTAAATTCTTATTTTAAAAAAGTTGTTTCAATTTAACAAGCTCAATTCAAAAGGAATTTGTTAGCACCTTCTATATGTCAGGTGCTGTGCTGAGCACAGGAGATAGGAAGACAAAATGGAAGTGGTTCCTGACCTCAAGGAATTTACATTCAACTAGAAGAAAAGAATATGCATTTTTTAAAATATTAAGATAAGACCTGTGATAGGATTGATCTAGGGAAATGCCAGGGAGGGATTTCCTTTATGAGTTCAGATCAGCATCTGGCCTGGCCAAGTCGAATAACTTCTCAAGGCCCCATTCAACACAGACATTGAAAATTAAATACAAAGTAATTTTCAGGGGGAACCCACAAGTTCATTGTAAAGGGCATATTGTTCTCAATAAAAGAAAGATCCCAAAAATGATCATGGAAGGGTATGGCAGAGTTGGAGAGGGCCATGGGAGAGATGGGACTGACATGGATGGCTATGAGGGAGTAGGGTAGCCAGGCTAGGTCAGGGAGTTTTGGTCTACCAGGGGTGAGGTGAGGAACCTGTGGTCCTCTAGGTCCTCAAGTGCAGCCCTTTGACTGAATCCAAACTTTTCAGTCAAAGGGCTACACTTGAGGACCTAGAGGGGCACATATGGCCTCAAGGCTGCAGGTTCCCCACCCCCTGTGAGTC
>NW_020947053.1:0-9683 GCF_900497805.2 Vombatus ursinus | reverse complement strand
TCCCAAGTCTCCCCAAAGCAATTACCCAGTCTGAATCCTACCCCCCCACACACCCCATTAAAATAAGGAACTTAGAACATATCAAATTTAACTCCTTCATTTTGTATTTGAGAACAAAGAGAGATTAGGTGACTTGCCCAGTCATACATATAGTAAATGTCTGAGGCAAGATTCAAACTTAGGTTTTACTGACTCAAAGCCCTGAACTCTATCCACTAAGATGTCTAGCTGCCTCAAAAATGGTATATGCAGGGTCAGCTAGGTGGCACAGTGGATAGAGTGCCGACCCTGGAGTCAGGAGGACCTGAGTTCAAATCCGGCCTCAGACACATAACACTTACTAGCGGTGTGACCTTAGGCAAGTCACTTAACCCCAATTGCTTCACAAAAACAAACAAACAAACAAAAAATGATATATGCTATTGCAATGGGAGAATGTCATAGTATCAAATGGTGAAGAGGTGAACCAGAGAAAAGCTACAGAGAATACAATAAAAAGGCTGAAAAATAAAACATTCAAGAGAAGAAAACTGGGCATAAATCTAGTTCTCAAATAGATAAACCAACAATTTTAAAAATTAGAAGCCTATAATACATTGAATACATATCTTTAGGCTTTGAAAATAAATGAACCAAACTTAGAAAGACAGCTCTATAGATTCTGAAGATATCATGGGAAAGTAGCAAGGAATTCTAGAATAGTTCAAAGGAAAAATAAAACTTTCTAATAGAAATTATTAGAGTGGAAATCAGGTTGTAAATCAAAGATCTCAAAGCATAAAACAACAAAGTAAACAATTAGAACATATAATGAAAAACCTCTTCAAAGTAGTGAAGAAAAGAAGAGATTGCTAGATTTGGACCTCAGAAAAGATAGAAGTGGGACAAAATTTAGCAAAAGAGAAGACAACTGTGAAAGAACACACAAATTCTATAAAAGTCAAAGCAACTGACCTTGAAGACAAGACACACATCAATAATTTAAGAAGCATAAAATTTAAAACCTGAATACCACAATACCAAAAGACCTTACTTGGCTCAGTGGGATAGGGACACTGTCTCCTACTAAGGAACTCTAACTCTACACTTAGGCAGACTAGGTTCAGTCCTAGGAGAGCCTAACTGCCAACAAGATAAGAAGGGCCAGGCTTTTTTTTTTTTTTTTTTGGTAGTTGGTGTCTCTGGCTTTTTATACCAGTATCTTGAAGCTCCAGGGAAAATTACTTTTAGCTTAGGTATGGCTAATGTCTGATGTTTACCAAAAGGGATTTGAAAGATATCAGAAAGATACTCAGTGTAGAGTGTAGATCTGGTATAGGACAGCTATTTGTTTCTCTCACTAAAAATACTCAAAACACAAAAGACTCAGAAGCATCAATAGACAAAGACTTAAAATATGAAACATTCTAATGAGGGGGACAACACACAACAATCTACATTCAAGTTTCATATACACACACACACACACACACACACACACACACACATATATATATATATATATATATATATATATGTATATGGAAAAGGTCTGCCTTGTAGAAGTAGGATTTGAGACTCATTTTGAAGGAAGCCAGAGAAGTCAGGAGGTAGAGATAAAGAAGTAGACCATTCCAGGTATGAGTCAGAGTGAAAAGAGAATCAGGAGATAAAGTTTCATATGCAAGGAACAGCAAAGAGGCCAGTGTTGCTAGATCATAACTCTATTATCTACCTGGAAGGGAATAAAGAGTAAAAAGACTGTGTAGTAAGGAGCCAGATTGAGAAAAGTTTTTAATACCAAACAGAATTTTGTATTTGATCCTGGAGGTGATAGGAGGAAGGTAAGAAATAAAGGGAGATTAAATAATTAGAAGGATAATCATTGGTTATGCATATACTACCTCAGTATCATAAAAATGATTTAGTTTAATTTACAGATTTAAAGTGATATTTATTTCCCCCACTCCCTGTACCAAGGGATTATTTTATAAATGAGAAAATCACAAAATTAATTCAGAGGCACAGAAGATCTAGAATCTGTAGTGATATAACTTTTTTAAAAAATTAGAAACAAAGGAGGAATAGTTCTTCCATACCTCAAACTATTTTATAAAATAGTAACCACCAAAACTATTTGATACTGGTTAACAAATAGAAAAGTAGATCAGTAGAAAAGACCAGATGAGCAAGAATCACACATTATCATACTTAGTAATCTCATATTCAACAAATTTATTACATAAATTTCTTAGTTAAAGACTCCCTGTTTAGTACACCATTGGAAAAATTAGAAAACAGTTTGGCCAAAAAAAAAAAAGGTTTTGGAATAGTAACCTATCTTATTTTACATAGCAAGTTCCAAAACATATATAATCTAAGTGTAAAAGATAATATTTCCCCCAAAATGGAGAAAAGTGGAGGCAAATGTCTTTAATAACAACAATAGATTAAATTCTTAAACCAAAAAGAGATAGAAAAGGCCACAAAACACAAAACAGATACTTTAAATTATATAAAATTTTAAAAATTTTGTATGAATAAGATCAATGCAACTAGGCTAAGAAAAGAAAGAAAGGAAAATTGATTTAAAAAATCCTTTGCATAAAGTACCCCTAATAAAAGTCTGATAACTAAGATATGGACGGAATTCACACATACACACACACACACACACACACACATATATAAAATGAGTGCCATTTCTGTAAAGATAAATGGTTGAAAGATATAAACAAATAGCTTTCAAAAGAAGAATTATAAACTATTTACAACCACATGAAAGATTGCTTCAAATCACTAATGAAATCACTAGAGAAATGTAAATTAAAAGGCAAAGGCAACATAAGCAAAAATAGTTGAGGAGGTGCTGTGACAACCTTTACACGTCAATCATTATTGGTAAGTTATAAAGTTGTCCAATCATTCAAGAAAACACTTTAGAATTATGCAAAAAAAATAGTTGCTAAACTATTCATACCATTTTACTCAGAGATTCCACTACTGAGCATATACACCAGGAGACTAAAGAAAGATTTTACTTATGATAAGATATCCATGGCGGCACTTTTTACGGTAACAAAGAACTAGAACCCAAGTGAGTACCAATCAGTTAGGTAATAGCTAAACAAATTAAGGTATATGTATACAATGGAATATCATTGTACCATAAAAAATTACAAATAAGAGGAATTTAAAGAAGTATGGGAAGACATTCATGATCTGATGCAGAGTGAAGCAAAACAAGTAATAATAACAATGAAATAAAATGAAACTGGAAATTATCATTGAGTCTTGTCCCTGATGAATAAATAGGGAAATATATCGTCCCCCTCCCCCACCGCCTTGGAAAGGTAGAAGATTATGAATGTGGAATATGGTATAAGTTGTTACAAAAGAAGATTCACTGGATGGGGATGGGGTTGAGAATGGAGTGAGAGACGCAGTACATATCTGGGAATTGCTGTGATGAAAAACAGATGTTGATTAAACTAAAAAATGATTGTGTATGGGACTTCTTCAATTCCACCAAAGTTAACCAAGTTCTTCACATAAAGAAAAAGAGACAGATGGAGGAGATCTGGGCAGATTTGCAGGCAGTAAGAAAAAAGTAGAAGATAACAAGAGATTGAATATGAGGGTAAGACAGAATGACTAAAGGGTCAAGTTTTGAGAAGAGGTCACTGAAGATGGCATCAAATGTCCAGGTAACAGAGTTAGACCATGTCTTCCACAGAGACTAGCACAAAGGAAGAGCCTATGGAGCCAGAGTAGAATTTAGAGGAGTTTTTTTCCCCCTTTTTATATATTTTAATGGTCATTATTGCATCAATATACCTTATGCTTTATATACATATATCTATTTTTTTTGGTTTTGCAGCAGTTCAAATACATAATATATTATCATTTTGGGGACACAAAGGAAGAACAGGTGAAGGAAGATGAGAAAAGAGCCTCCCAGTGGTTAACCACTAGTGATTCTCCATATTTTCCTTTAGTATTTTCCATTTGAAATGACAAAGGACCTTCCAGAGCTCAGCAAGTGCAGAACTGCTTGAAACATAGCACAGAGGAAAAAAAGACAAAAACACATGGACCCACAAGAACGACCAAAAAAGATTTCAAGAATAGAGAAGATAATATGTATTTCTAAGGTGGACTCAAAGACTTTTCATCCAGAGTGAAAGAACAGACTGATGGCAAAAAAAAAAGGAATGATACTCAACAATAAATACTCCCTTCATCATAATTAGCTCCTTAACAGAAACAAATGAGAATGTCCTTTTCCTATGGGAAAGGAAACTCTCTTTGAAGCATTATGAGGAGGATAGGGAAATGTTGAAAAACAAAACAATAACAAACAACAACAACAACAATGACAACAAAACAAACAAAAAACCTCAAACTTTGTTCTGATATTCATCTGGGCAAAGGTTATCAGAGCCTTCACTTTTCAAAACTTGTTAAACTGCTGCAGCTATGGTTCTCCTGAGCTTTCTGTATAAATGGCAGGTACAGGCATAGCAGCAGTCCTCACTTGAAGAGCTGAGTACAGGAAATGGGATTCCTCTGGTTAAGAGGGCCAGGTTTATGGGAAATGGACAGAGAAGACATACATGATCCCACCAAACAATCCAGGTCAGACAGCAGATGCCAAGGAAGGAAGGGCACACTATACCATCAACTGCAAAAGGACTAAGTGTTCTGTACTTCCCTAGCATACAAATCCTGATTCCCTCAACTCTAGGTCACATAAAAGGTAAAAGAAGAAGAAGGTCTTACTTCAAATGAAGCAACTAGATGGGGCTACAGGAACCTAACTCCTACCTAATGGGCAACTTGGGAGAAGAGCCACTCAAAAATCTTACCCTGTTCAGAGACATGGCCCTGGTGAAAAAACACAAAGTGATAGAGCAAATGGAACCATCACAACCCTCTTCTCAAAGGGAGAGAAGTGTAAACATAGAAGAGGGCAATGGTGTTGCCCGCAGCACTGTCATTTCCCAACTGAGATTAGTAAGAAGAGAATATGGCAGAATGTGGGGAGCAAGAGCTTCACTCATCTATCTACACAGCCTTATGCTCACCTTTCACCACTCATTTTATAAACACACAGTCCTGAAATTAATGTCAGACAACTCTATCCCGCCTTGAAGCCCTGGGATAAAGACGATAGTGATAGGGTCAGTGTCTCCTTACCTCTTAACATCTGTTCCCAAAGAATTAAGTTCCTTCAATTGCAGAAACAAAATAGAGTTGCAAAAAGGTTTACACCTACCTACTGTGTTACTAGGGAGATAGGTGCCACAATGCCCCCCCAAAAAGGGCAATAGGCCATCAGATGGCCTTGGAGAAGGTAAGGAATTAAAAAGGGAGAGCTGAACAACTGTGAGTATAGGTAAATTCCCCTTGAAGTAGAGACCCTGCCCTACAAGCACGGTATGCTCAGTCTGCAAATGGGCTCACACCCACCTCTTAGTCTTGTTAGGCAGCAAAAGATGCTCCCTGGGTTGTACAGCATGTGATCAACAGTAGGGAGGTACATAAACCAGCTCTTGATTGCAATAGGAAAACTTTTTAAAAGACTGTCCAGGACCTTCAGTTCTGGAGAAGGTGGAGTTTCCCAATTCCCCCCTCAAATTGGTGCCCTTGAATTCTCTTGATCTTCAAGTTTATCCTTGCTGCTCAGAATTGGACCCAGTTGGATGGCTGTGGTGACTGGTTTGGAACAGAGCTGGATGCAGTACTGAAGTCTTCCCATATATCAGTCATCAAAGAAGCAGTAACAGAAGCAGGAGCAGAAATAGGAGCATCTGCTGGTGTCTCTGAGACAGACACAGGAGAATCAAAGAATAACAGGATATCTGCATTATTGCCATCTTGACTGGATTTCCCAATATTTAATTTGGTAGTTTGTCCTTCCTTAAAGCCTAGATCCAACTTGGGGAGAGTGCCCATTTCCTGAGATTCTTTGGTGATCTCAGATTCCTACTCTACCCTTTTGAAGTGATCTTGAAGAGAAATGTTGAAGTCAAAGGCATCACCTAAATCTGTGAAGCCAATACCAATGAAAGCACTATGTCCAGTGCCATCTTGAATCTAGATCACAAAGTATCGGCTAGAATCTGTCACTATCTCCACAGCAATGCCAGGATATTGTTCCACTGGTGCCTGAGAAAATAGCTCCCCTGATAGTTTGTCTTCTAGTTTGATGTAGGCAATCTTCCCTTTGGAAGTGATTTGGTGGCAACCAGTTCAATTAGGCTAATTTAGTTTCTAGTTAGATGGATGTCCTGTATCTGTGGTTGGAGGTACGTGGTGGCATGCTGTAGATACTAATCTCAGGCTTCAGGCATAGGATGGACTCGTACTTCACCTCAGCTGCCATTTTGGATTCACTGTCCGAGTCTTTGGGAGAAGAGAATACAGAGACCTGAGTGGGGATGGGGACAGGGGTGAGGAAGAGAGGGTTTACAAGAGTTTTGAGGAGTAGAGTAGAGAAAAAGAGAGAAGTCACAACAGATAGCATCAACTTCCTCAGTAAAGCAGGAATCAAGGACCTCTGCTGATAGGGAAAGGGAAATAAATACTAGAGGTGACTTTAGGACATGAGGAAAGATTTGAAACAATTGCTTTAGGGAATGGACCACTGTCAATCTGGAAAGAATAAATTGATTGCCTTGAAGCATAGAGGTTAGTTGAGATGAGATAACATAAATTTGTAGTGATCTAGTCAGCACAGTTGTGTGACTTCCTCCAATAATCTTCAGCAGTAGAGGAACAGAACCAAGAGACAACAGATGCAGAAGGGTTACCTAGATTTGGCAACTGGTAAGGCATAAATCTTGACAGGACAAGAAAGCAAGCAAGGAATTTAGCGGTTGAACTTGTCAACTATAAAGTCAAAACTCTAAAGGGAGGAATGTTAGGGCAGAGCAGATGTGATGAAGAAAGGGTAGAGGGCATCAAGGTATAGGAGAGGATGAAGGAGCAATTCTAGTTCAGTTCTGGAAACTTTAGTTTAAAGGGATATTGATGACATAATAAGCAACTTAGTAGAGCATGGAAGAAAGTATCTATTAGGTCGATGAACAGGGGAAGAGTTCATGACGAAACAAGTGATAGAGAGGCTCATGGGAGGTAAAATGGATAATTTGTATTATATAAAATTGTAAAAGTTTTTTTCACAAACAAAATGTAGCTAAAATTAGAAGAAAATCAGGAGATGGGGAAGTCTTTGAAGTTTCTCTGACAAAGGTATCATTTCTCAAAGAAACAGAGAACTTTAGTCAAATTTATAAGAATAAGATCCATTCATTCCCCAATTGATAAATGGTCAAAGAGGATAAACTCAGTTTTCAGAGGAAGAAATTAAAGCTATTAATAGTCATATAAAATGTCTAAATCATTAGTAAGGAGAGAAATGCAAATTAAAATAATTCTTAGATACTACCTCACACCCATCAAATTGTCTAAGATGACAGAAAAGTAAAATAACAAATGCTGGAGGGAATGTGGAAATATAGGTACACTTTTGCACTGTTACATGGAGCTGTGAAATAGTCCAACCATTCTGGAGAACAATTTGAAAACATGTCCAAAAGGCTATAAACTGTACATACTCTCTGACCCAGCAATACTGCTATTAGTCCATACCCCAAAGAGATCAAAGGAAAAGGATCACGTGTATAAAAGTATTTCTAGCACCTCTTTTTATTGTGGCAAAAAATTGGAAACTGAAGGGATGCCCATCAATTGAGGGATACTCTTATGGTATATGAATGTGGTAGAATACTATTATGCTATAAGAAATGATGAAGGAGACAGTTTCAGAAAAACCTTGGAAGATTTAAATGAACTGATACAATATGAAGTGAGCAGAACCAGAAAAACAATTTATACAGTAAAAGAAATATTATAAAGATGTGAAAGACGTAACTCTGATCAACACAATGACCTACCACAATTTAAAAGGACATGTGATGAAAAATATTGTCCACTCCAAATAGAGAAGTGATGAACTTTAGATTGAAGCATATTATCTCTCTTTCTTTTATCTTTTCCCAAGAATCATGGCTAATGCAGAAATTTGTTTTGCATTACTTCCGATTTGTAATGAGTTTTGTATTTTTTGTCTTCTCAATGAGTGGGGAAGTAGTAGGGGGAAAGATAATATCTGGAATTGAAAAGAAAACTGAAAAAAGAAAATAAAATAATTAAAGGACATCAATTAACTGGAAAGTGTCCAGAGGAGGGCAGCCAGGATGGTTAAGGGCCTTGATTTTCTGTTATATGAGGATCAGTTGAAGGAACTGGGGGTGTTTCACTTGGAAAAGGGAAGGCTAAGGGGAACGTGATAATTGGCTTCAAGTATTTGATGGGTTGTCTAATGGAAGATGGCATAGACTCATTCTATATGGCCCCAGAGTGCAAAATCAGGAAATACGATGGATGGAAATAGCAAAGAGGTCAATTTCACCCCCCAATGCCATAAAAAAACTTCCTAATAATTAGAAGAATCCTTAGAAAAAGTGGAATGGGCCAGCTCAAGAGTTAGTGGGTTCCCCTTCTTTACAGGTCTTTGTTGTTGTTTGTCCTTCATTCTTGAGGAAGACCATGACACAGGTTAGATGACCACTTATTGACTGTTATGGTGTGAACTCCTTTCACTTAGAGTTTGGACTAGATGGCCACTCAGGTCCCTTTCTAATCTCAATATGAGTGATTCTATGATTCAGGAAGAGGGAGGCAGAAGGAAGGGAGAAAGGATTGGAGGCCATAATCGGAGAGAAGACTTTTGGAGTTTAGGATCAAGGAATTAGCATGAGTTATAGTGAGATCTAGGGTATGACCATACGTGGATGTCTGAGGTAGAATAAAGATGTAGGTCATAAGAATTAAATTGGCTTTAATTAATTTGGGAGGAGGCCAGGGTATTTAAGGGGGGGGGGATGAGTATGTATGTGTGTGTGTGTGTGTGTGTGTGTGTGTGTACACAGGTTGTGGTTTGTGCTTTGTTCTTGAAGAGGAGCATGATATCAGGGAGATGATGACATGACTTGCAATTGACTTTGATCTGAGTGAGGGAGGGCTGTGCAAAGTCACCAGCCTCACTTTCTCATCCAGAGCCATCATATATACACACACACATATATACAGAGACAGACAGAGACAGAGAGAGACAGAGAGACAGACAAAGAGACAGAGACAGGGAGACAGGGAGACACATATAGCCAGCAAGAGAGAGAGAGACAGAGAGAGACAGAGAGAGACAGAGACAGAGACAGACACAGAGAGACAGAAAGAGAGAGCAGAGAGACAAAAAGAGAAAGAGGTATGTGTGTGTGTGTGTGTGTGTGTGTGTGTGTGTGTGTGTGTGAATACAGAAGACTCCAAGTAAAGGATTATATGGTAGTAAGGAGAGAAAGACAATCAAATGCTGATCTCCTTGAGAGAATTACCTAGAGGTCAATAAAATGACCGTGACAAGGACCTGAATGGGGAAAGATACAGTAAATAGATGGAATGAATCTCAAAGGAAGAAAAATTGCTGAGTAATGGTGGCAAAGGGAGGGTCTGGATGCAGCAAGGAGCAAATGAAATATCCAGTTTAAGTTAAAATCCTTTTCACTAACTTCAATGAACTATTTTACTTGCAATAACATTTAAATTTTGGAATGACTGTCCCAAATTTAAAAGCTCAT
>NW_020947052.1:0-9684 GCF_900497805.2 Vombatus ursinus | reverse complement strand
TCCCAAGTCTCCCCAAAGCAATTACCCAGTCTGAATCCTACCCCCCCCACACACCCCATTAAAATAAGGAACTTAGAACATATCAAATTTAACTCCTTCATTTTGTATTTGAGAACAAAGAGAGATTAGGTGACTTGCCCAGTCATACATATAGTAAATGTCTGAGGCAAGATTCAAACTTAGGTTTTACTGACTCAAAGCCCTGAACTCTATCCACTAAGATGTCTAGCTGCCTCAAAAATGGTATATGCAGGGTCAGCTAGGTGGCACAGTGGATAGAGTGCCGACCCTGGAGTCAGGAGGACCTGAGTTCAAATCCGGCCTCAGACACATAACACTTACTAGCGGTGTGACCTTAGGCAAGTCACTTAACCCCAATTGCTTCACAAAAACAAACAAACAAACAAAAAATGATATATGCTATTGCAATGGGAGAATGTCATAGTATCAAATGGTGAAGAGGTGAACCAGAGAAAAGCTACAGAGAATACAATAAAAAGGCTGAAAAATAAAACATTCAAGAGAAGAAAACTGGGCATAAATCTAGTTCTCAAATAGATAAACCAACAATTTTAAAAATTAGAAGCCTATAATACATTGAATACATATCTTTAGGCTTTGAAAATAAATGAACCAAACTTAGAAAGACAGCTCTATAGATTCTGAAGATATCATGGGAAAGTAGCAAGGAATTCTAGAATAGTTCAAAGGAAAAATAAAACTTTCTAATAGAAATTATTAGAGTGGAAATCAGGTTGTAAATCAAAGATCTCAAAGCATAAAACAACAAAGTAAACAATTAGAACATATAATGAAAAACCTCTTCAAAGTAGTGAAGAAAAGAAGAGATTGCTAGATTTGGACCTCAGAAAAGATAGAAGTGGGACAAAATTTAGCAAAAGAGAAGACAACTGTGAAAGAACACACAAATTCTATAAAAGTCAAAGCAACTGACCTTGAAGACAAGACACACATCAATAATTTAAGAAGCATAAAATTTAAAACCTGAATACCACAATACCAAAAGACCTTACTTGGCTCAGTGGGATAGGGACACTGTCTCCTACTAAGGAACTCTAACTCTACACTTAGGCAGACTAGGTTCAGTCCTAGGAGAGCCTAACTGCCAACAAGATAAGAAGGGCCAGGCTTTTTTTTTTTTTTTTTTGGTAGTTGGTGTCTCTGGCTTTTTATACCAGTATCTTGAAGCTCCAGGGAAAATTACTTTTAGCTTAGGTATGGCTAATGTCTGATGTTTACCAAAAGGGATTTGAAAGATATCAGAAAGATACTCAGTGTAGAGTGTAGATCTGGTATAGGACAGCTATTTGTTTCTCTCACTAAAAATACTCAAAACACAAAAGACTCAGAAGCATCAATAGACAAAGACTTAAAATATGAAACATTCTAATGAGGGGGACAACACACAACAATCTACATTCAAGTTTCATATACACACACACACACACACACACACACACACACACATATATATATATATATATATATATATATATGTATATGGAAAAGGTCTGCCTTGTAGAAGTAGGATTTGAGACTCATTTTGAAGGAAGCCAGAGAAGTCAGGAGGTAGAGATAAAGAAGTAGACCATTCCAGGTATGAGTCAGAGTGAAAAGAGAATCAGGAGATAAAGTTTCATATGCAAGGAACAGCAAAGAGGCCAGTGTTGCTAGATCATAACTCTATTATCTACCTGGAAGGGAATAAAGAGTAAAAAGACTGTGTAGTAAGGAGCCAGATTGAGAAAAGTTTTTAATACCAAACAGAATTTTGTATTTGATCCTGGAGGTGATAGGAGGAAGGTAAGAAATAAAGGGAGATTAAATAATTAGAAGGATAATCATTGGTTATGCATATACTACCTCAGTATCATAAAAATGATTTAGTTTAATTTACAGATTTAAAGTGATATTTATTTCCCCCACTCCCTGTACCAAGGGATTATTTTATAAATGAGAAAATCACAAAATTAATTCAGAGGCACAGAAGATCTAGAATCTGTAGTGATATAACTTTTTTAAAAAATTAGAAACAAAGGAGGAATAGTTCTTCCATACCTCAAACTATTTTATAAAATAGTAACCACCAAAACTATTTGATACTGGTTAACAAATAGAAAAGTAGATCAGTAGAAAAGACCAGATGAGCAAGAATCACACATTATCATACTTAGTAATCTCATATTCAACAAATTTATTACATAAATTTCTTAGTTAAAGACTCCCTGTTTAGTACACCATTGGAAAAATTAGAAAACAGTTTGGCCAAAAAAAAAAAAGGTTTTGGAATAGTAACCTATCTTATTTTACATAGCAAGTTCCAAAACATATATAATCTAAGTGTAAAAGATAATATTTCCCCCAAAATGGAGAAAAGTGGAGGCAAATGTCTTTAATAACAACAATAGATTAAATTCTTAAACCAAAAAGAGATAGAAAAGGCCACAAAACACAAAACAGATACTTTAAATTATATAAAATTTTAAAAATTTTGTATGAATAAGATCAATGCAACTAGGCTAAGAAAAGAAAGAAAGGAAAATTGATTTAAAAAATCCTTTGCATAAAGTACCCCTAATAAAAGTCTGATAACTAAGATATGGACGGAATTCACACATACACACACACACACACACACACACATATATAAAATGAGTGCCATTTCTGTAAAGATAAATGGTTGAAAGATATAAACAAATAGCTTTCAAAAGAAGAATTATAAACTATTTACAACCACATGAAAGATTGCTTCAAATCACTAATGAAATCACTAGAGAAATGTAAATTAAAAGGCAAAGGCAACATAAGCAAAAATAGTTGAGGAGGTGCTGTGACAACCTTTACACGTCAATCATTATTGGTAAGTTATAAAGTTGTCCAATCATTCAAGAAAACACTTTAGAATTATGCAAAAAAAATAGTTGCTAAACTATTCATACCATTTTACTCAGAGATTCCACTACTGAGCATATACACCAGGAGACTAAAGAAAGATTTTACTTATGATAAGATATCCATGGCGGCACTTTTTACGGTAACAAAGAACTAGAACCCAAGTGAGTACCAATCAGTTAGGTAATAGCTAAACAAATTAAGGTATATGTATACAATGGAATATCATTGTACCATAAAAAATTACAAATAAGAGGAATTTAAAGAAGTATGGGAAGACATTCATGATCTGATGCAGAGTGAAGCAAAACAAGTAATAATAACAATGAAATAAAATGAAACTGGAAATTATCATTGAGTCTTGTCCCTGATGAATAAATAGGGAAATATATCGTCCCCCTCCCCCACCGCCTTGGAAAGGTAGAAGATTATGAATGTGGAATATGGTATAAGTTGTTACAAAAGAAGATTCACTGGATGGGGATGGGGTTGAGAATGGAGTGAGAGACGCAGTACATATCTGGGAATTGCTGTGATGAAAAACAGATGTTGATTAAACTAAAAAATGATTGTGTATGGGACTTCTTCAATTCCACCAAAGTTAACCAAGTTCTTCACATAAAGAAAAAGAGACAGATGGAGGAGATCTGGGCAGATTTGCAGGCAGTAAGAAAAAAGTAGAAGATAACAAGAGATTGAATATGAGGGTAAGACAGAATGACTAAAGGGTCAAGTTTTGAGAAGAGGTCACTGAAGATGGCATCAAATGTCCAGGTAACAGAGTTAGACCATGTCTTCCACAGAGACTAGCACAAAGGAAGAGCCTATGGAGCCAGAGTAGAATTTAGAGGAGTTTTTTTCCCCCTTTTTATATATTTTAATGGTCATTATTGCATCAATATACCTTATGCTTTATATACATATATCTATTTTTTTTGGTTTTGCAGCAGTTCAAATACATAATATATTATCATTTTGGGGACACAAAGGAAGAACAGGTGAAGGAAGATGAGAAAAGAGCCTCCCAGTGGTTAACCACTAGTGATTCTCCATATTTTCCTTTAGTATTTTCCATTTGAAATGACAAAGGACCTTCCAGAGCTCAGCAAGTGCAGAACTGCTTGAAACATAGCACAGAGGAAAAAAAGACAAAAACACATGGACCCACAAGAACGACCAAAAAAGATTTCAAGAATAGAGAAGATAATATGTATTTCTAAGGTGGACTCAAAGACTTTTCATCCAGAGTGAAAGAACAGACTGATGGCAAAAAAAAAAGGAATGATACTCAACAATAAATACTCCCTTCATCATAATTAGCTCCTTAACAGAAACAAATGAGAATGTCCTTTTCCTATGGGAAAGGAAACTCTCTTTGAAGCATTATGAGGAGGATAGGGAAATGTTGAAAAACAAAACAATAACAAACAACAACAACAACAATGACAACAAAACAAACAAAAAACCTCAAACTTTGTTCTGATATTCATCTGGGCAAAGGTTATCAGAGCCTTCACTTTTCAAAACTTGTTAAACTGCTGCAGCTATGGTTCTCCTGAGCTTTCTGTATAAATGGCAGGTACAGGCATAGCAGCAGTCCTCACTTGAAGAGCTGAGTACAGGAAATGGGATTCCTCTGGTTAAGAGGGCCAGGTTTATGGGAAATGGACAGAGAAGACATACATGATCCCACCAAACAATCCAGGTCAGACAGCAGATGCCAAGGAAGGAAGGGCACACTATACCATCAACTGCAAAAGGACTAAGTGTTCTGTACTTCCCTAGCATACAAATCCTGATTCCCTCAACTCTAGGTCACATAAAAGGTAAAAGAAGAAGAAGGTCTTACTTCAAATGAAGCAACTAGATGGGGCTACAGGAACCTAACTCCTACCTAATGGGCAACTTGGGAGAAGAGCCACTCAAAAATCTTACCCTGTTCAGAGACATGGCCCTGGTGAAAAAACACAAAGTGATAGAGCAAATGGAACCATCACAACCCTCTTCTCAAAGGGAGAGAAGTGTAAACATAGAAGAGGGCAATGGTGTTGCCCGCAGCACTGTCATTTCCCAACTGAGATTAGTAAGAAGAGAATATGGCAGAATGTGGGGAGCAAGAGCTTCACTCATCTATCTACACAGCCTTATGCTCACCTTTCACCACTCATTTTATAAACACACAGTCCTGAAATTAATGTCAGACAACTCTATCCCGCCTTGAAGCCCTGGGATAAAGACGATAGTGATAGGGTCAGTGTCTCCTTACCTCTTAACATCTGTTCCCAAAGAATTAAGTTCCTTCAATTGCAGAAACAAAATAGAGTTGCAAAAAGGTTTACACCTACCTACTGTGTTACTAGGGAGATAGGTGCCACAATGCCCCCCCAAAAAGGGCAATAGGCCATCAGATGGCCTTGGAGAAGGTAAGGAATTAAAAAGGGAGAGCTGAACAACTGTGAGTATAGGTAAATTCCCCTTGAAGTAGAGACCCTGCCCTACAAGCACGGTATGCTCAGTCTGCAAATGGGCTCACACCCACCTCTTAGTCTTGTTAGGCAGCAAAAGATGCTCCCTGGGTTGTACAGCATGTGATCAACAGTAGGGAGGTACATAAACCAGCTCTTGATTGCAATAGGAAAACTTTTTAAAAGACTGTCCAGGACCTTCAGTTCTGGAGAAGGTGGAGTTTCCCAATTCCCCCCTCAAATTGGTGCCCTTGAATTCTCTTGATCTTCAAGTTTATCCTTGCTGCTCAGAATTGGACCCAGTTGGATGGCTGTGGTGACTGGTTTGGAACAGAGCTGGATGCAGTACTGAAGTCTTCCCATATATCAGTCATCAAAGAAGCAGTAACAGAAGCAGGAGCAGAAATAGGAGCATCTGCTGGTGTCTCTGAGACAGACACAGGAGAATCAAAGAATAACAGGATATCTGCATTATTGCCATCTTGACTGGATTTCCCAATATTTAATTTGGTAGTTTGTCCTTCCTTAAAGCCTAGATCCAACTTGGGGAGAGTGCCCATTTCCTGAGATTCTTTGGTGATCTCAGATTCCTACTCTACCCTTTTGAAGTGATCTTGAAGAGAAATGTTGAAGTCAAAGGCATCACCTAAATCTGTGAAGCCAATACCAATGAAAGCACTATGTCCAGTGCCATCTTGAATCTAGATCACAAAGTATCGGCTAGAATCTGTCACTATCTCCACAGCAATGCCAGGATATTGTTCCACTGGTGCCTGAGAAAATAGCTCCCCTGATAGTTTGTCTTCTAGTTTGATGTAGGCAATCTTCCCTTTGGAAGTGATTTGGTGGCAACCAGTTCAATTAGGCTAATTTAGTTTCTAGTTAGATGGATGTCCTGTATCTGTGGTTGGAGGTACGTGGTGGCATGCTGTAGATACTAATCTCAGGCTTCAGGCATAGGATGGACTCGTACTTCACCTCAGCTGCCATTTTGGATTCACTGTCCGAGTCTTTGGGAGAAGAGAATACAGAGACCTGAGTGGGGATGGGGACAGGGGTGAGGAAGAGAGGGTTTACAAGAGTTTTGAGGAGTAGAGTAGAGAAAAAGAGAGAAGTCACAACAGATAGCATCAACTTCCTCAGTAAAGCAGGAATCAAGGACCTCTGCTGATAGGGAAAGGGAAATAAATACTAGAGGTGACTTTAGGACATGAGGAAAGATTTGAAACAATTGCTTTAGGGAATGGACCACTGTCAATCTGGAAAGAATAAATTGATTGCCTTGAAGCATAGAGGTTAGTTGAGATGAGATAACATAAATTTGTAGTGATCTAGTCAGCACAGTTGTGTGACTTCCTCCAATAATCTTCAGCAGTAGAGGAACAGAACCAAGAGACAACAGATGCAGAAGGGTTACCTAGATTTGGCAACTGGTAAGGCATAAATCTTGACAGGACAAGAAAGCAAGCAAGGAATTTAGCGGTTGAACTTGTCAACTATAAAGTCAAAACTCTAAAGGGAGGAATGTTAGGGCAGAGCAGATGTGATGAAGAAAGGGTAGAGGGCATCAAGGTATAGGAGAGGATGAAGGAGCAATTCTAGTTCAGTTCTGGAAACTTTAGTTTAAAGGGATATTGATGACATAATAAGCAACTTAGTAGAGCATGGAAGAAAGTATCTATTAGGTCGATGAACAGGGGAAGAGTTCATGACGAAACAAGTGATAGAGAGGCTCATGGGAGGTAAAATGGATAATTTGTATTATATAAAATTGTAAAAGTTTTTTTCACAAACAAAATGTAGCTAAAATTAGAAGAAAATCAGGAGATGGGGAAGTCTTTGAAGTTTCTCTGACAAAGGTATCATTTCTCAAAGAAACAGAGAACTTTAGTCAAATTTATAAGAATAAGATCCATTCATTCCCCAATTGATAAATGGTCAAAGAGGATAAACTCAGTTTTCAGAGGAAGAAATTAAAGCTATTAATAGTCATATAAAATGTCTAAATCATTAGTAAGGAGAGAAATGCAAATTAAAATAATTCTTAGATACTACCTCACACCCATCAAATTGTCTAAGATGACAGAAAAGTAAAATAACAAATGCTGGAGGGAATGTGGAAATATAGGTACACTTTTGCACTGTTACATGGAGCTGTGAAATAGTCCAACCATTCTGGAGAACAATTTGAAAACATGTCCAAAAGGCTATAAACTGTACATACTCTCTGACCCAGCAATACTGCTATTAGTCCATACCCCAAAGAGATCAAAGGAAAAGGATCACGTGTATAAAAGTATTTCTAGCACCTCTTTTTATTGTGGCAAAAAATTGGAAACTGAAGGGATGCCCATCAATTGAGGGATACTCTTATGGTATATGAATGTGGTAGAATACTATTATGCTATAAGAAATGATGAAGGAGACAGTTTCAGAAAAACCTTGGAAGATTTAAATGAACTGATACAATATGAAGTGAGCAGAACCAGAAAAACAATTTATACAGTAAAAGAAATATTATAAAGATGTGAAAGACGTAACTCTGATCAACACAATGACCTACCACAATTTAAAAGGACATGTGATGAAAAATATTGTCCACTCCAAATAGAGAAGTGATGAACTTTAGATTGAAGCATATTATCTCTCTTTCTTTTATCTTTTCCCAAGAATCATGGCTAATGCAGAAATTTGTTTTGCATTACTTCCGATTTGTAATGAGTTTTGTATTTTTTGTCTTCTCAATGAGTGGGGAAGTAGTAGGGGGAAAGATAATATCTGGAATTGAAAAGAAAACTGAAAAAAGAAAATAAAATAATTAAAGGACATCAATTAACTGGAAAGTGTCCAGAGGAGGGCAGCCAGGATGGTTAAGGGCCTTGATTTTCTGTTATATGAGGATCAGTTGAAGGAACTGGGGGTGTTTCACTTGGAAAAGGGAAGGCTAAGGGGAACGTGATAATTGGCTTCAAGTATTTGATGGGTTGTCTAATGGAAGATGGCATAGACTCATTCTATATGGCCCCAGAGTGCAAAATCAGGAAATACGATGGATGGAAATAGCAAAGAGGTCAATTTCACCCCCCAATGCCATAAAAAAACTTCCTAATAATTAGAAGAATCCTTAGAAAAAGTGGAATGGGCCAGCTCAAGAGTTAGTGGGTTCCCCTTCTTTACAGGTCTTTGTTGTTGTTTGTCCTTCATTCTTGAGGAAGACCATGACACAGGTTAGATGACCACTTATTGACTGTTATGGTGTGAACTCCTTTCACTTAGAGTTTGGACTAGATGGCCACTCAGGTCCCTTTCTAATCTCAATATGAGTGATTCTATGATTCAGGAAGAGGGAGGCAGAAGGAAGGGAGAAAGGATTGGAGGCCATAATCGGAGAGAAGACTTTTGGAGTTTAGGATCAAGGAATTAGCATGAGTTATAGTGAGATCTAGGGTATGACCATACGTGGATGTCTGAGGTAGAATAAAGATGTAGGTCATAAGAATTAAATTGGCTTTAATTAATTTGGGAGGAGGCCAGGGTATTTAAGGGGGGGGGGATGAGTATGTATGTGTGTGTGTGTGTGTGTGTGTGTGTGTGTACACAGGTTGTGGTTTGTGCTTTGTTCTTGAAGAGGAGCATGATATCAGGGAGATGATGACATGACTTGCAATTGACTTTGATCTGAGTGAGGGAGGGCTGTGCAAAGTCACCAGCCTCACTTTCTCATCCAGAGCCATCATATATACACACACACATATATACAGAGACAGACAGAGACAGAGAGAGACAGAGAGACAGACAAAGAGACAGAGACAGGGAGACAGGGAGACACATATAGCCAGCAAGAGAGAGAGAGACAGAGAGAGACAGAGAGAGACAGAGACAGAGACAGACACAGAGAGACAGAAAGAGAGAGCAGAGAGACAAAAAGAGAAAGAGGTATGTGTGTGTGTGTGTGTGTGTGTGTGTGTGTGTGTGTGTGTGAATACAGAAGACTCCAAGTAAAGGATTATATGGTAGTAAGGAGAGAAAGACAATCAAATGCTGATCTCCTTGAGAGAATTACCTAGAGGTCAATAAAATGACCGTGACAAGGACCTGAATGGGGAAAGATACAGTAAATAGATGGAATGAATCTCAAAGGAAGAAAAATTGCTGAGTAATGGTGGCAAAGGGAGGGTCTGGATGCAGCAAGGAGCAAATGAAATATCCAGTTTAAGTTAAAATCCTTTTCACTAACTTCAATGAACTATTTTACTTGCAATAACATTTAAATTTTGGAATGACTGTCCCAAATTTAAAAGCTCAT
>NW_020947051.1:0-13429 GCF_900497805.2 Vombatus ursinus | reverse complement strand
AGGAGGAAATGGCAAACCACTCCAGTATTTCTGCCAAAAAAAAAAAACCCCAAATAGGGTCTGGAAGTGTCAGACACAACTCATCGACTAAACAATAGGTAGTGTGCCTCGCACTGTGCCTACACCTCCCAAAAAGTCTTTCTGTGGCAGATGATAAACATTCACACCACTTTCTATTTGCCTTTCAACTCCAGTCTTCCACAATCCTTTCCTGTCCTCCACTCAGGCTCTGAGAAGTCCTCAGGAAGAATTGAACATGACTGAAATAACTAAACAACCATCAAAAATTATAATTATTATTAGTAGTAGTACTAATAGTAGTAGATGATTTCTTAAGTTCCTTCCAATCTCCCCCTACTCCAACCTCCAATGACAACCATGAAAACTTACAGAGGATCATCAGTTTAGAGCTAGAAAGGAATCTCAGAGGATACCTGGTCTAACCCCCTCATTTGGCAGATATGTAAACTGAGGCTGAGGGAGGTCCGATGATTTGCCCAAGGTAATAAGTATCAGAGATGTAAACCTTTGAACCTTTAGACCCAGTACCAAGCTGCATTTATATAAGCCCCTGCAAGGTCTAATAGCTTGCAAATATAATGACCTGAAGCTCAGAGATTAAATATTTTGCCAATGGTCACAAAGTTAAAATAGGTGGTAGTAGATATGGGACCAAACCCAGGTCTACTAACTCAAAGTCCAACATGACTTCTATTCTACCTCAAGGTCCCTCAGTGACAAAGGGAAATTTGGGGAAAATGCTAGTTAACAGTGACACTTGCTAGGTTTAACTATTTTACGTTAGAGTATGTGGATATTTTGAGAAGGTAAAATAGTAACTACTAGACTATATCACTATCCTTTGATAAGATATTCAAATCATAGGATCTCAGAGTTGGAAGGAACCCCCAATGTCACATCCGATTCAACCTTTTATCTCACGCAGTCCTCATCTTTCTTGACTCTCTGAAGCATTTCACATTGTTGACCGCCCTCCCTTCTCTGAGTTTCTGTGACATTACTCTCTCCTGGTTCTGCTGCCTGTCTGGCTGATCCTTCTTAGTCTCCGTTGCTAAAATATTATCCATACCCCTGCTGTGGGCATGTCCCAAGGCCCTCTCCTAAGCCTCCTTCTCTTATCTCTACCTATAAGTCTCAGTGACTTCATCAGGTCCCACGGATGGGTTTAATGATCAGGTCTATGCAGCTGATTCTCAGAACATTGTTCTTTCTTCTGAGCTCATGTCTCATATCACTAACTGTCTACTGGACATTTTGTCCAGGATGTCCTATAGCCATCTTAAATTCAATATGTCCAAAACTCAGCTCATTATCTTTACCCCCAAACCCACCTTTCTTCCAAACTTCACTGCATCTGTCAAGGTTTGCAATCTCAAAGTCATTCTCAGCTTCTTACTTTCCCATACCCCTTTGTTCAAACATTCGCCAAGTCTTGTCCATTAGCCTCCAAAACTTCCCTCACTTGCATTCTATTCTCTACACTGATAACCCTCCTTGCCTCAAATGTCTGATTTGCTTGGCTTATTTCAGGATTCAGCTCAAATTCCATCTTCTTCAAGGGGCCTTTCCAAATCTTCCCCTCCCACCCACCTCAAGTGCTTCTCCTCTGAGATTATCTTTCATTTACACATCTGTGTATATCTTGTATGCATAATTTGATACATGCAATCTCCCCATTAAAAGGTGAGTTCTGTAAGAATAGGGCCTCTGATTGTGTTTTTCTTTGCATCTCCAATGCTCAGCACAGAGTCTGGGACATAGTAAGTACTTAATAAATGCTTGTTAATGGATTGACTGTAGCTATTTAAATTTTCTGAGAACAATAACATTAATGCTTCCTCCTCTCCCCTTTTCGTCTACTCTTCTCCCTCTCAGGGAGAGTGAGTTCCCATTCCAAAGCTTATCTCTGTTCTTTAAAGTTGCATTTATATTTCTGTTTAATTGGTTTTGAATACTGGCTTAAATAAAGGTTTGATCAATCACAGCTGCTTCTGCTACTGTGAGTCAAGGGAGTTGCAAGATATAGGAGCAGGGAGAAAGAGAGAAAAAGGGACACTGAACAGATAGAACTCTTCTCCACCAGCCCTCAGAACTGTCAAGGGGTCATACTGGCTGGGGGCCCTGAAGCTATATGATAGAGAATATGATTTCATATTTTATGTGAATATATGATTTCCTATTTAATAAAATATAACTTCCCAAAGTGAGACAAGTATGGATCTGGTCCTTTTTCCCTAGGACAAAACTTGAGCTTAATATAATAGTGCCTGTCAAATAGGGCATGGGCTGCTATTGTGGTTACAAAGCCTTTTTCCCCATTGCTCTCCTCCACACAAGCTTAGAGAAATCCCTCTCTGGGGCAGGGGGGTGGGAATAGGTAGGGGGTGGGGTTGTTCTGAAGGAAGCGGGGCAATCAATAACAATGATTTAAAAACAGGTCATACTAGGTGAGGGGAGAAAAGGAATGGCTATAGAAGAAAAACAATGTCCACATTCCAAGGGTGAGGGCCACAGGAAAGGTTGTAAGATTCCTGAAGTGGGTCAGCTGGTGAACTTTTCCCACTTCATACAAACAACCTCTCAATAGTCTGTTATACTTTATTTATTTGTTTGTTTGTTTGTTTATACTGTATTACTATAAAACAATTGATGAATCAACATTTATTAAGCCCTCCTACATGCCAGGCACTGTACTAGATGCTGAGGATACAAAAAGAGATCAAAGATAGACCCTACCCTCAAGGAGTTTACAATCTAATGGGGGAGACAACATGCAAACAAATATTTACAAAGTAAGCTATATACAGGATAAATGGGAAGTAACAGAAGGAAGACATTAGAATTAAACAACACTGTCAAAATAGCCAAGATTCCAATCTAGTACCGGGGAAGGATAGATGAGGAGGTTAAAACATAGGAGCCACTTAAGACTGACAAAATATATGGAAGCTTTTCTCAGGTAAATCTTCTATCTATCCATCATGTGCCCTGCTATTATTTTTTTTCTGCTTTTCTGGTTGCTCTTCTGGAGCCTTAAACGGCTAGTCATTAACATTCATTCAACAAGCATTTATTAACCATCTCACATGTGTAATTTTCTCTCATTGGGAGAAATATAAAGATAACAAGATTAATTGAACAAAGTTGTCAGTACTAGTAAATAAGGCCTGAATTATTTCATTTTCCTGAACAAGAAATCAATTGCAAGTTTTACTTGAGTAAAAATAAAGCCAATTATTCTAAAAGCAAATTAAACCCACTAACTTTACAGATCCAAACCGGTCAGGGAAAAATGCAAAGAAAGCAAAGGGAAACAGGCAGTATAAAGAAACATTATAAGAAAAGGGTAGAAAAATAAAGGTCAGTTTTAAGTGACCAGTATAATGAGACCAATCAGAAAAATTACAGTAATATAGATATGAAACCATTACTTCAAATTACTCCAAGTACCATTTCCAAAAGTCATTCATAGTATATCTACCTCTATATGGGAGATTATTTATTTCAGATTAGTAATAAGTGCTATCCCTTTACCTAGGATGCATCATGGTGTGGTAGAAGAATCAAAGGATCTGGGTTAAAGTTTTGGGTTGGCCACTCAGTCCCCATAGGACCTCAGACAAGTCACTCAACATCTTCATCCTTTAGTTCCTTCATCTGTCAAAAAATCAAATAACAATAGAAGAAAGTACTCATGTAGACTGAAAGGCAAGGCGCTGTACAAATTGGGGGGGGGAAACAACACTAATTAGCTCATTTACTAGCAATTTGAACAAGAGATGGTAAGAAACCAGACAATAAGGTTGTCATTTACAAGATTCCAAGAGAGTCTGTCATAAATAAACTCCATTTGCTTCAGAATTACTATATTTTTTAAAATAATTCTTTCCAGATTCTTAGTTTCTTTTTCTATGAAAAAGAACTATAGCTAATATTAATATAATACTTTGGGGTTTTGCAAAAAGCTTTACAAATATTATCTCCTTTGATCCTCACAACAATTCTGGGAGAAAGGCTCTGTTATTACCCCCATTTTATAGTTGAGGAAACTGAGACAGATAGAGTTAGTTAAATGACTTGTCCAGGGACACACAGATAGTAAATGTCTGAGGCAGAATTTGAACTTATGACTTGCTGACTCCAAAATCAGCCCTCAATCATGCCATCTAGCCATGTCACATAATCACAGAATCTCAGAGTCAAAAGGGACCCCAGAGGCCATCAAGTACAAGTCCTCTACAAAGATTCCTCCTATATCCTCTACTTGAAGATTGCTAGAGATAAGGAAATCATCATTACCCAGGGAAGCCTATTCTAACCTTTGGATAGTGCCAGTGGTTAGGGAGGTTTTTTTTTTTTTTAATTTCTTTAAGTTGAAATTTGACTCTCTATAATTTCTGTCTCGTTCTTCATATCCCTGCACTTCATTTTCATGACTAAAGGAGAAATATGAATATGTTATACTTTCTAAGAAAAAGTAGAGGAGAAAAAGTGTTGAAATGGGAATCAACATGTTTATCCAAAACTAATGAGGGCAGGAACTAATAGTTCAATAACCTTAAGGATTTGCAAGTATTTCTAATAGCCCAGAGACATTTTAAAGTCATTTTAAAGATTAGTTTATAGGTTCAATGAGCTAAAAATTTTTTTTGTTTTTTTTAGGCAATTGGGGTTAAGTGACTTGCCTAGGGTCACACAGCTAGTAAGGCCAGATTTGAACTCAGGTCCTTCTGACTTCAGGGCCAGTGCTCTATCCATTGTGCCACCTAACTACCCTTAAATATTTTAAAAGAATGTATATGAAGACAATGAAATTATAAAATACAATTTTGCTGTGTCTGCATGGTATTTTCTATTTCATGAGGCATCTCATGATAGACAAAAATTCTTAACCCGACGTCTGTGAACTTTTTGAAAAGATTTTTATTTAATATTTCGATATGATTGCTTTCCTTTGTAATCCTATGCATTTATTTTATGAATTTAAAAACATTCTGATCTTTCAGAGTAGATCTTCTCTACTCTGCAAAGTAGGGAAATACTCAGTCAAGCTATCCCACTATTCCTCTCCAAATAACTTTAAAACAATTCCTCAAATCAAATTCTGGAGCAGCAAAGCCAATAAAATAACAGTGTGCGACATTCTTTCAGCCCAAGACAACTTAAGAAGTCAGAAAGAGGGATCTATGACACAAGAGAGGAGGCTCATCCAGAGCCAGGTTGGATGAAACACCAGTGGTGGGACTAGGTGGTAGCAGCAGAAGCAGCAGCCGCTTCAGGGGCTCTCAATCTATCTTCTAAGAACTTTGTCATTATTAGGACAGTTAGAAGGATACTACATGGAGAGACTGTATAAAAGTGAGTTGGTTATGTTGAAATGATGTAAAAAAAAGGTGAGAAAAAGAGATGATCAGGGGAAAAGGGGAAGGGAGAGGAAAAATGGGAAAAATTATCTCACATAAAAGAAGTGTTCAAGAAAGAGCTTTTACAATAAAGAAAGAAATGGGGGACATCCCTTGAACCTTATTCACATCTAAATTGTTTCATAAAGGGGAAATGGCTATATGCATACTCAGTTGGTAATAGAAATCTATCTTACCGAACAGGGAAGTAGGAGAGGAAGGAGATAAGAGAAAAAGGGGTGTGTGATTTAAAAAAAAAAAGTAGGACAGATAAAAGAAGGCAGTAGACAGAAGCAAAACAGAGAAACAAGGATAAACAGAAGAAAATAAGATGGAAGAAAATGGACACTTAGTAATTATGACTTTGAATGTGAATGGGATGAATTCACCCATAAAATAGAAACATAGCAGAATGGATCAAAAAACCAGAATCTAACAATATATTACTTACAAGAAACAAAGAAACACATACAATGTTACACTTGAAACAGAGAAACATACAGAGTTAAAATAAGGGACTGCAGCAGAATCTATTATGTTTCAGCTGAAGTAAAAAAGGCAAGGGTAGCAATCATGATTTCAGAGAAAGCAAAAGTGAAAATAAATCTAATTGAAGAGGATAAGCAGAAAAACTACATATTTCTAAAAGGAACTACAGACAATGAAGTAAAATTAATACTAAATATATATGCAGCAAATGTCATAGCATCTAAATTCTTAAAGAAAATGTTAAATGAATTACAGAAAAAAATAGTAAAACTATACCAGTGGGGAGACATCAACTTTCTCCTCTCAAAGCTAGATAAATCTAACCATAAAATAAATAAGGAAGAAGTCAAAGATATGAATAGAATCTTAGAAAAGTTATATATGACAGACCTCTGGAGAAAACTGAATGGCAATAGAAAGGAATATACCTTTTTCTCAGCTGTGCATGGCACCATCACAAAAATTAACCATGTATTAGGGCACAAAAACCTCACAAACAAATGCAAAAAGGCAGAAATAATAAATGTATTTTTTCAGATCATGATGCAATCAAAATTACATTTAATAAAGGGCCATGGAAAGATAGATTAAAATTAATTTGAAACTTAATCCTAAAGAATGAATGGGTCAAAGAACAAATCATAGAAATAGTTAATAATTTCATTAAAGAGAATGACAACAATGTGACAACATTCCAAAATTTATGGGATGCAGCCAAAGCAGTACTTAGGGGAAATTTTATATCTCTAAATGCATACATCAATAACAGAGAGAAAGAGTAGATCAATGAATTGAGCATACAACTAAAAAAAATACTATAAAAAGAACAAAATAAAAATCTCCAATAAAACATCAATACGGATATCCTGAAAATCAAAAGATAGATTAATCAATTAAAAGTTTAAGAAATGAACTAATAAATAAAACTAGGAGTTGGCTTTATGAAAAAATAATAAAATGGATAAACCATTGTTTAATTTGATTTTTTTAAAAGAAAGACAACTAAACTACTAGTATCAAAAATGAAAAAGGTGAACACACCACCAATGAAGATAAAATTAAAACAATTATTAGGCATTATTTTGCCCAATTGTATGCCAGTAAAACTGACAATCTAAGTGAAACAGATGAATATTTATAAAAATATAAACTGCCCAGATTAACAGAAAAGGAAATAGAATACTTAAATAAACCCATCTTAGAAAAGTAATTTTAACAAATCATTAATGAGCTCCCTAAGAAAAAATCCCCAGGACCAAAAAGATTCACAAGTGAATTCTACCAAATATTTAAGGAACAATTAATCCCAATACTATATAAACTATTTTTTAAAAAAATCAGTAAAGAAGGAGTCCTACCAAATTCTTTTTGTGACACAAATATGGTTTTGATACCCAAACCAAGGATAACAAAGACAAAGGAAGAAAACTACAGACCAAGTAGCAGTGATAATAGGCATATATTGTCATGCCTGCATGGCTCCACAGTCCTCATCTGTAGAATGTACATTATGTTAATAAATATAAATATATTAACAAATATAATATTTGTACTGCCTACCTCACACAATTGCTGAAAAAAAAGGAAACCTGCAAGACTATATATAAATGTTAGTTGGATGATAGCTTCTGTTTTTTACTTACATTCATTTTGGTTTGTACTCACCTCAACTCATTCACTCATTCTTCATCAAACAACATTTATTGACTCATTGAAGTACACTTATTTTAAGTGGCATTTACAAACAATACTTACAATAATTTAGAATCTCTTAAAAGTAAAGAAATAAAAATAAAGGCAATAAAAGGGTATGTGAATTGACTGAGTTGGGATCAGATAGAAAGTAGAAAAACAAGAGGAAGACAGTTTGGGAGAAAAACAAAAATAAAAACAAGGAAAGGGTAGGAAAATAAAGGATGCTAGTAGCCACTAGTCTTCCAGGGACAGAGCAGAATTGAAAGGCAAACTCTATTCAGCTAGACGTGCAGTCCTGTACACAGATAAGTATCATACCATGTCAGAATGTTGCAAAGTACAATTGATTTTAGTTTTGTGTATGGATTCGTAGGCTAAAAACAATAAGCACTTTGAAGTGGATAGATGGAAACTGAATGGCACCAGGGGCTTGAGAGAGTGCCCAGTACTATCTAAAGAATGCTGCTTCTCTTCCATTAAAGCCGTGAATGACTCTGAGCGTGACTTCTATCATTAATGGTAGTGTCCCACACACATTTTGCCCAGTTAAGAAAACAAAGGAAATTAACCAGCAAACAGCATTCAAAAACAAAACAAAACAAAGCCAAAACTAATTAACATCCTGACTAGAGGTCCACAAAAACAATGAATTTAAGAGAGAAGACAGCAAGTCCCTCCCTTAGATAATTGGTGGCTAATGTTTGAGTCCTTAAAAAGGAACAATTTTTCAGTTCATACACAGCAAACTTAGGGGCTGGGGTTCCAACATTCCAAACAGAATTTCTTTAGTTCAGTGTGGTTTGGCAACTTGTTATTTTAAGCAATTTATGCAGATATTTACATATACTAGCAAGCATATTTTTGAGTCAATCCATTCTATAACCTCACTTATCCCTGTAGGTAGTAAACGATAAATACTAGTATTAAATATTACCCAGGGTTTTGTATATGTGTATACCAATAAAACCACGTACTTATTAGGGACAATAACTGCCTTCCACCATGCTTACCCTGTACAAATTATGTATGCACTCAACTCCCAATCAAGAAAATAGCTTATTTCCTACCTCAAGCTTTATATTCACATGAGAATTTGAAAAGCTAATTCTCTACAGCTAAAAACCTGTAAGATAGCAAGATATATTCTACTATAGAATACAGTAAAATGGTGATGGAACTGAAAATCGGGAGTTTTCTGTGAACTTTACCCTCCCTCTTTCTCTTCCCCCACCCTCCAATCTATTCTATCAATCTAAGAGTTGAAATTCTTCCTGGAGCACCTGAAAAGATTTGGAAGGAACAGCTATGTTTGCTGCATACTGATAGCCATCCCTAATCTATTCTGAGAAGGTCAAGTTTTCTATAGTTAAAGCCTGTTTTGCTATTTAGGCTTGGAAGAAGTTAGAGGCATTTTCTTTTAGAAAATAGAATTTAGATTGAGTATTTGATTTCAGAGTGTCATATACCATACCTACATGGAATAGGTTAGATGTTGTAAGGATAACTTCTCGATAGGAGAAGCTGACAGGTTATGTTTTCTCTTGTTAGTGACCTATGGCATCTGCTATCTTCACTTCCTCAGAAGCCTGTTATGCTTGAGATTTGATGGGACACACAGAAAGATTGGCTCTTCTGCAGCTAGAATCAGAGCAATGGGAAGGAGCTGAAATCGACTGAAAATGATTCAAGAAATATATATCCAATGTTGCAGAGTACCAGCAGTGGGAAGAGAGAGGAAGACGAGGAGGAAAAGGAAGTCCTATGCAAATCGGCCTCTCTCACAAAACCATGCAAAATCCTACCTTTTGCTATTGCTCAAAGGTATTCCCCAAGTCCGGAGTCCCCTGCTTAGGACCCTTTCTACCAACTCAAGTCATGGCTCCTCTTTCGGATTCTTCATGATGTAATTTCTCTAATCTCTCCCTTCTTGATGCCACTTTTCTGTGCTATTATTAAATTTATTAGTCTGATATCACACCATTAGAGCTGAATTAAAGACTATCATTTATTGTTCTCTGTTTCAAGTGTGCCAATTTTTAATCCCCTAAAGAAGTCAAGAGGTCCTTGGGGGCAAGGACCTTCTTTCTGTTTTGTATCCCCAAGACCAGAAACAGCATTTTACACATTTTAGGGACCTAATCAATACTTGCTGAATTTAATTTATTTGTGTTTGCAGCCACTTGTCTTGTACTTTAGTGCCTAGCACAGTGGAAGCCTTCAAAAAGTGTTTGAATGACTGACAAATAAGGAATGGGTGGAATTCACTTGAAACCATAATTTGGGCCCAGTTCTAGGCGGTGGTCTGTTGGAGCTGATTGTTAAATTTTCCATGGGAATATTTATACCTCAGAAATCTACAAACACTACAAATCAAGGCTTGACTTATTTTGTGATTGTCTAAATTTAAAGTGAAAAATGTTAATAAAGCAGATTAAACTTAAAAGTATGCCAAGCATATTTCCACCTTCCCAGGCCTCCCCTGCCGAGAATCAGTTGTTAAACATCTCCCAGCATCCATTTCCTAAGAAGACTTCATTTGGCAAGTTATACTTTAAGTCTTCCAGAAAGGTAGGGAAGAAGGGTAATCAAGCTATGGGTAAAAGTTAAATGAGATCAGAGACTCAGGATCATAGATTTAGAACTTTAAGAGGCCTCCTTTTACCTATCAAAAGCACTGGCCCCGGGGCGTGGGGCTGGGGTGGAGGGGGGAGTGCTACATGGCGCACTGGATGGAGCACCTGCCCAGGATTCTGGAAGACCTGAGTTCAAATCCAGCCTCAGACACTTGACACTTACTAGCTGTGTGACTCTGGGCAAGTCACTTCATCCCACTGCCTCACCCAAAAAAAAAAGCATTGGATCTAGAAAAGTGTTTTATTCAAGGCCACATATTTTTAAATGGCAGAATAAAGATTTGAACATAGGTCCTCTGACTTGAAATCCAGTTGTTTTCTCATTACACCACACTATGTCCTAGTTTTCAGTTTTTGTATTTGGAGAGTAGAAGAGAGTCACTTAATCTCCTTGGGCCTCAGTTCCCTCATCTGTAAAGTTGAAGGGGATTAGACTAGATGGCCTCTGTATTCCCTTCTCTCTCTAGGTTTGGGATGCTATGAGATAATACCATGTACTCACCTCATCTGGGCAAAGGAAGCTTGGATATTTAGAAAGCATACAATTTTTTTAAAAGGTATAAAGTACAATGAATTTGCAGTGGGAGGATTTGCAGTTTGCTTTTGCTACTTACTAATTATATGTATAACCTTAGGTCTCAGTTTCCTCATATATAAAAGGGAGAGGATATAGTTGAACTCTCTCCCACTTTTATATCCAAAGATTCTATGATTCTGAGTCAAATGCCAAGGCTGCCCTGAGCAGGAAAAAAAAAAAAGGTGATCTACTATGAAGAATTGAGAACAATTCTTTCTTCAAGAAGGAAGGCTCTTTGAGGGCAGAAATTGTGTTTTATTTCATTTTTGTGCTTCCCTGAAACAGTGCCTTGCATACTGTATGTGCTTGACAATTTTATTGAATTGAATTAAATTCATTCCAAGAAATTAGAGATGGAGAGACAAGGGTCAAGTACTTTCTATAAGTGAGAAAGCATACATAAAGTGCTTTGCAAACTTTAAAGTGCTATATAAGACTAGCTAGTATCATTATTATTTAAATTTGCAGTGTTCCATAGCATATCAGATCAGATTCTTTGATGGGTTGATTAGTTTTTGCCCAAAAAAAAATTTCCTTCTCTTTACAAAAACTCTTTGTTATAAAGTAGGCATTTTGGGGGGAGGGGGAATGTCCATGAACTATTCTTTAAAAAAAGTTTTTTGGAGGAACAGGGTCAAAAGAGAGAATAGAATAAACAGGGGTGAGATAGGATGAAGGGAAATATAGTTAGTTTTTTTACAACATGGCTACTATGGAAGTGTTTTGCATGACTACACATGTATAACCTGTATTGAGTTGCTTGAACTGGGAAATAAGATATACAGGCAATGGGATATAGAAATCTATCCTGCCCTACAGGAAAATAGAAGGGGCAGGGGATAAGAGAAAGGGTGGGGTGGTGATAGAAGGGACGGCAAATTAGGGGAAGGGGTATTCAGAATGCATGACATTTGGGGTGGGGGGAGGGGAGAGATGGGAGAAAATTTGGAACTGAAAATCTTGTGGAAGTGAATGTTGAAAACTAAAAATAAATAAATTTTAAAAATTTTGATAACTGTATTTCAATATAATTGGTTTCTATTGTAATCCTCTGTATTTTAAGCATTGAAAACTATTCTGAGAAGGGACCTTAGATTGTCAAAGGGGTCCATGACCACAAAAAAAAATAAGAACCTTGTTATATGGTATGGTTCTTTGGGAAGGGGAAACAAAGGGATGAGGGAGAAATTGCCTACCTTTCTGACTACTCCTTCTCAGTCTCCTCTGCTGGATCTTCATCCAGGCCACACCTGCTAATCATGGGTGTCCTATGGGCATCTCTTGGGCTCTCTTTTCTTCTCCCTCTATACTATTTCATTTGGTGGTCTCATCAACTCTCGTGGATTTAATTTTCATCTCTATGCTGACAATTCTCAGACCTACCTCATGCTGACCTCCAGGATCACATCTCAAATTGCCTGTTGGGCACCTAGAACTAGACAGAGTTCCCATAGACATCTTAAACTTCACATGTCCAAAACTAAACTCATTATCTAATCAATTGTTATTGTGAATCACACACTTAACCATGTAAATGCATTTCATAGGATTCATTGATCTAAACCTAAAAAAGATTTCAATGTTGATCAAGTCCATCTCTCTCATTTTTCAGATGAGGAAACTGAGGCCCAGGGAGCTGGAATGGTTTCTCTTAGGTCACTCAAGCAATAAGCATCAGAGATGGGATATGAATCCAATTCCTCTGATTACAAAGCCAGTGCTCTTTGATACTACACAGTTCCTGTAAACCCACTCGGGCCAAGCAGCTGAAGTCCACCCTTCGGCACCTGACACACTCCATCTCAAACTCGTTGCAGGTGAGGAAGTTGGGACCTAAAAAGGGGATCAGATGCATCTAAGTCCTGAGCTCTGAGACAAAAGGTTTTTGGGCTTGGTTACAGATAGGGGTCCCCTTCCAAGTCACCCTCCCATGGCACTACTCCCTTCCCTCTACAAATTAGCTAAAATGATTAGTTAAGGAGAAATACTCTGTATGTAATTCCCTTTCTTATTAAGTCACCTCTGAATTTTACTTATACATCAGGAATACTGAAAAGTTGAGCTACCTAAAATGTCAGTTTATTCTAATATGTGCCTTTTGAAAATGTAACCTTTTATCTGGGCATTTATTTAGAATTTTTAAAAAATGAAAACAAATGTATCCATGTGGTTTTTGCTTAAAGCTAAAAATAATCAGAATATTACCCTTTTCTCCTTGATTATCTCTTTTCTTTAGGCTTTTGTGACATTACTCTCTCCTAGTTCTCTTCCTAACTATCTGATCATTCCTTCTCCATCTTCTTTACTAGATCTTCATCCATGGAATTCCCACAAACTGTGTAGGTACTACAGGACTTTTTCCATCTATACTATTTATATAGTGTTGTTGTTAAGTCATTTTTTCAGTGTTGTCTGACTCATTGGGTCCCCATCTGGGGTTTTCTTGGCAGAAATACTGTAGTGTTTTGCCATTTCCTTCTCCAGTTCATTTTTCAGATGAAGAACTGAGGCAAACAGGGTTAAGTGACTTGCCCAGGGTCACAAAGCTAGTAAGTGTCTGAGGGCAGATTTGAACTCATGAAATTGAGCATTCCTGACTTCAGACCCAGCAT
>NW_020947050.1:0-3500 GCF_900497805.2 Vombatus ursinus | reverse complement strand
AGGCCTGGACTACCATAATTGCCTGCTGATGGGTCAACCTCTCTCAAGGCACTCCAGTCCATCTCCCAGTCAGCTGTCAAAGTGATTTTCTTAAAAAGCAGGTCTAACCAAGTCACTTCCCTACTCAATAAATTCCAGTGGCTCCTTTTCCCCTCCAGGATCTAATTTAAAATCTTTGGTTGGCATTCAAAGCCTTTCATAACCCCTACCTTTCCTTTCTTCTTACATCTCTCCACCTCCTTCCACCCCCAACTCTTCCATCCAGTGACATTGGCTTCCTTGCTGTTCCTGGAAGGAGATATTCCATCTCCGGCAATCTTTCTGGCCATCCCCCATGCCTAGAATGCTCTCCCCTTTCATCTCTACCTCCAGCCTTCCCTGGCTCCCTTCAAGTCCCAGCTAAATAAAAGTCTACCTTCTACGGGAAGCCTTTCTCTGATCCCCTTTAATTCCAGTGCCTTCCCCTGTGATTATCTCCAATTCATACTGCATAAGTCCTGCCTTTGTTAGTTGTTTCACGTTGTCTCTCCCATTAGCCTGAGCTCTTTGAGAGCAAGAACTTTCTTTTGTCCCCCAAATTTAGCACACTGGTACACTGGTAGGCGCTTAATAAATGTTTATTGAGTGACTATAAAAACAAAAGATATCAATAAATTTTAAAAAAAACACTAAGGGAAATAAAACTTTTTTAAAAAGAAAAATTTTAGGTATCTTTTTTGTTCCCCAGATTCAGGGTACAAAATGAAAACTTGAGGTCCAGGGAGTTGAGAGGGCTCACTTTGATTCCTGGTTGTGAAGAAAGCAAGGGGGAGTGATGAGAGAAGGGCGGGGAGGCAGCCGGGACTAGAGACATCCTGGCACCGCTCCGCCTCCAGGGTCCCCTCTTAGGAGAAACAGAAGGCGGTCTCCCCATGCGCATGCGTCTAATCCGGATGCCTATGTTAAAATCCTAGCCTGAGACCGCAGAAACACCGGGAGGGGAAAATAGACGCCAAGATGCTGTTTCCTGGGCGACGGGACTCCGCCCCAAGCTGCTATTTCCTAGGCGACGGCACTACGCCTCCTCCCTCTTCCTTCTGAAGTTGTCCCAGGATTGGGGAGGAGAGAGAGAGGAGGGAAGTAGGTGGGGTCATTGGTTGCTATGGTAGCGGGACCACTTCTGTCCAATCCCTGGTTTACTGGAGGGATGGAGAGTCTCGTTCTCTGTAGGGTAAATGAGCTGGAGGACTGGATGCGTGTGAATGCGCCTGAGTTGTCTGTAGACGTGCTAGGCCGGTTGCAGGCGCTTAATAAGTGCTTGCTGATTTCTTGTTTATTAGTGGCGCTCTGGACTGAGCCAGATAAACGTCCTCACTTCACTTCTGGCCTCATTTATACATATTCCAGGTTTTATTGTATACTTATTAATAACCAACTAGAGGAAAAGTGCAGTCGCCATACCTCCAGCTAAGGACAGCAAAGAGGTTCTAGAAGAGTAGTTGTTAAGATGCTTGTAGTTTAATTTATAAACTAAAGATTTGCCTTAGTTTATAGGATGTTAGACCTGTAAGGGAAGGGCATCTAGACCCTCTTACTGAAAAAGAAACTGAGTACCAGGAATAGGAGCAGGTCTAAAAATAAAAAAATTATCTTTAGTTTGCATATATTTAGAGGGTGAACATGAATTTCAAAACGTTTGTCTTCCAGCTAGGAGTAGGAATTGAGTTTTCAAGGACTACCCTGAAATCACTAACCTGTGCTCCTGAAGAAAAAACAAATGAAGCTTAGACATACTTTATTAACAGCAGTGAGAAATTCAACTGATGAATTTTTATGGAGATAATAAAATGTCTTATGTGCAAAAAACAATCTATCACATATTTTTATATTGTAGAAGAACACTGATCCTATGGATTTCATTGGATAATTTCAGTTAGAATTTTAGAACTCTAACCAAACATTAGGAGTAGCATCATTAGTGCCAAGGAACTGCTTATTTTCAACTCTTTCACAGTCAAAATAGATTCTAACTCTTCCATATTCCACAAAAATAAATTATATTATTCATCTTTTTTAACCACAGGATAATTTGTAAATCTGCTTGAAAAAAGAACATGATCTCATTTGTAACTACAGTAAAGTTTTAATAGAACTAATGTATATGTCCCAGAAAGATTAGTGCACTTCAAAACAAATCCTGTATTTGTCTCAGAAAAGCATTTAAGTAGAGGATCCTCTTTCTCAAGTATTGAGAATATTTTCATAAAAGATATCGTTTGCTTTTTATTTGGTAAATCGTAAATCCATTTAGGCTTTTTTCCCCCTTCAGCATTTCATCTATGGATTGGTCAATTTTTCTTTTAAAGATTGGGTTACTTACGATATTTTTGTGAGTTCACTTCCTTTATGTTCTCAGCTTTTCTGGAATATAAATGTATTTGTTGTTGTCGTTCAGTCATTCACTCATGTCTGACTCTTTGTGATCCCTTGGACTCACATAGTACTCCAAGTCCTTCCAACCTGAGGGGCTCATCTTCCAATATCACATCTTTTAGTGTTTTAATAGTCCGTGGGTTGTTTGTTTGTTTTGACAAAGATACTGGAGTGGTTTGCCATTTCCTTCTCCAGTGGATCATCTTTTCTCAGAGCTCTCCACTAGGATCTGTCTTGTTGGGTAACCCTGCACGACATAGCTCATGGTTTCATAAAGCTACATAAGCCACTAATCCAGGAGGGAACATAAATGTATAATTTCTGATATTTTTTCAATTTTCTGTCAATTGCTTGTGAATTTACCTGGTTCATCTTAATTTTGTCAATTTGATTTTTTTTTCTTCTTATTCTCTTTTTAATCAAATTGGTTAATGACTTATCAGTTTTGTTATTTTCTAAAAACAGCTCTCAGGGTTTTTTTTTTCATCATTTTAATAGTGGGTTTGCTTTCAATTTTACCTATTGACCCTTCAATTTTAAATATTACATCTTTTGTGATTATTTAGATTTGTTAATTTATTCAGCTTTAAAAATTATATAAACAATTCATCAATCTGTTATTTTATTGCTATATATTTTGGAGCTATATTTTTGTAGATCTGAGGACTGTTTTAGCTGCATCCCTAAATGTTTGGTAGTTGGTCTCATTGTTATCACTCCCTTTTACATAGTTATTAATTGTTTCTTTGATTTGGCCGTTGTCCCACTTATTCATGATATTGTTACTAAGTCTAAATTTAGGCCTTTTTTTTTTGCTGAAGTTCCCTATATTAATTACTATTTTTATTACCTTGTGCTGTATAAATCATGAGTTTAACCTTTCATCCTTCTGACATTTGCTTGTGATTTCTTTGTACTCTAGCACATAATCATTTTTTGTAAATGAGCCATTGATGCCAAGAAACACATATATTCTTTAATATTCTTATTTATAAGACACCAGAATTCTAATTTTTCCAACAATCTATTTAGCAATATGGGTTTTTTTTTGGTTTATCTTTCTCTCAGATTTATTTTGCTTTTAAAGG
>NW_020947049.1:0-13433 GCF_900497805.2 Vombatus ursinus | reverse complement strand
AGGAGGAAATGGCAAACCACTCCAGTATTTCTGCCAAAAAAAAAAAAACCCCAAATAGGGTCTGGAAGTGTCAGACACAACTCATCGACTAAACAATAGGTAGTGTGCCTCGCACTGTGCCTACACCTCCCAAAAAGTCTTTCTGTGGCAGATGATAAACATTCACACCACTTTCTATTTGCCTTTCAACTCCAGTCTTCCACAATCCTTTCCTGTCCTCCACTCAGGCTCTGAGAAGTCCTCAGGAAGAATTGAACATGACTGAAATAACTAAACAACCATCAAAAATTATAATTATTATTAGTAGTAGTACTAATAGTAGTAGATGATTTCTTAAGTTCCTTCCAATCTCCCCCTACTCCAACCTCCAATGACAACCATGAAAACTTACAGAGGATCATCAGTTTAGAGCTAGAAAGGAATCTCAGAGGATACCTGGTCTAACCCCCTCATTTGGCAGATATGTAAACTGAGGCTGAGGGAGGTCCGATGATTTGCCCAAGGTAATAAGTATCAGAGATGTAAACCTTTGAACCTTTAGACCCAGTACCAAGCTGCATTTATATAAGCCCCTGCAAGGTCTAATAGCTTGCAAATATAATGACCTGAAGCTCAGAGATTAAATATTTTGCCAATGGTCACAAAGTTAAAATAGGTGGTAGTAGATATGGGACCAAACCCAGGTCTACTAACTCAAAGTCCAACATGACTTCTATTCTACCTCAAGGTCCCTCAGTGACAAAGGGAAATTTGGGGAAAATGCTAGTTAACAGTGACACTTGCTAGGTTTAACTATTTTACGTTAGAGTATGTGGATATTTTGAGAAGGTAAAATAGTAACTACTAGACTATATCACTATCCTTTGATAAGATATTCAAATCATAGGATCTCAGAGTTGGAAGGAACCCCCAATGTCACATCCGATTCAACCTTTTATCTCACGCAGTCCTCATCTTTCTTGACTCTCTGAAGCATTTCACATTGTTGACCGCCCTCCCTTCTCTGAGTTTCTGTGACATTACTCTCTCCTGGTTCTGCTGCCTGTCTGGCTGATCCTTCTTAGTCTCCGTTGCTAAAATATTATCCATACCCCTGCTGTGGGCATGTCCCAAGGCCCTCTCCTAAGCCTCCTTCTCTTATCTCTACCTATAAGTCTCAGTGACTTCATCAGGTCCCACGGATGGGTTTAATGATCAGGTCTATGCAGCTGATTCTCAGAACATTGTTCTTTCTTCTGAGCTCATGTCTCATATCACTAACTGTCTACTGGACATTTTGTCCAGGATGTCCTATAGCCATCTTAAATTCAATATGTCCAAAACTCAGCTCATTATCTTTACCCCCAAACCCACCTTTCTTCCAAACTTCACTGCATCTGTCAAGGTTTGCAATCTCAAAGTCATTCTCAGCTTCTTACTTTCCCATACCCCTTTGTTCAAACATTCGCCAAGTCTTGTCCATTAGCCTCCAAAACTTCCCTCACTTGCATTCTATTCTCTACACTGATAACCCTCCTTGCCTCAAATGTCTGATTTGCTTGGCTTATTTCAGGATTCAGCTCAAATTCCATCTTCTTCAAGGGGCCTTTCCAAATCTTCCCCTCCCACCCACCTCAAGTGCTTCTCCTCTGAGATTATCTTTCATTTACACATCTGTGTATATCTTGTATGCATAATTTGATACATGCAATCTCCCCATTAAAAGGTGAGTTCTGTAAGAATAGGGCCTCTGATTGTGTTTTTCTTTGCATCTCCAATGCTCAGCACAGAGTCTGGGACATAGTAAGTACTTAATAAATGCTTGTTAATGGATTGACTGTAGCTATTTAAATTTTCTGAGAACAATAACATTAATGCTTCCTCCTCTCCCCTTTTCGTCTACTCTTCTCCCTCTCAGGGAGAGTGAGTTCCCATTCCAAAGCTTATCTCTGTTCTTTAAAGTTGCATTTATATTTCTGTTTAATTGGTTTTGAATACTGGCTTAAATAAAGGTTTGATCAATCACAGCTGCTTCTGCTACTGTGAGTCAAGGGAGTTGCAAGATATAGGAGCAGGGAGAAAGAGAGAAAAAGGGACACTGAACAGATAGAACTCTTCTCCACCAGCCCTCAGAACTGTCAAGGGGTCATACTGGCTGGGGGCCCTGAAGCTATATGATAGAGAATATGATTTCATATTTTATGTGAATATATGATTTCCTATTTAATAAAATATAACTTCCCAAAGTGAGACAAGTATGGATCTGGTCCTTTTTCCCTAGGACAAAACTTGAGCTTAATATAATAGTGCCTGTCAAATAGGGCATGGGCTGCTATTGTGGTTACAAAGCCTTTTTCCCCATTGCTCTCCTCCACACAAGCTTAGAGAAATCCCTCTCTGGGGCAGGGGGGTGGGAATAGGTAGGGGGTGGGGTTGTTCTGAAGGAAGCGGGGCAATCAATAACAATGATTTAAAAACAGGTCATACTAGGTGAGGGGAGAAAAGGAATGGCTATAGAAGAAAAACAATGTCCACATTCCAAGGGTGAGGGCCACAGGAAAGGTTGTAAGATTCCTGAAGTGGGTCAGCTGGTGAACTTTTCCCACTTCATACAAACAACCTCTCAATAGTCTGTTATACTTTATTTATTTGTTTGTTTGTTTGTTTATACTGTATTACTATAAAACAATTGATGAATCAACATTTATTAAGCCCTCCTACATGCCAGGCACTGTACTAGATGCTGAGGATACAAAAAGAGATCAAAGATAGACCCTACCCTCAAGGAGTTTACAATCTAATGGGGGAGACAACATGCAAACAAATATTTACAAAGTAAGCTATATACAGGATAAATGGGAAGTAACAGAAGGAAGACATTAGAATTAAACAACACTGTCAAAATAGCCAAGATTCCAATCTAGTACCGGGGAAGGATAGATGAGGAGGTTAAAACATAGGAGCCACTTAAGACTGACAAAATATATGGAAGCTTTTCTCAGGTAAATCTTCTATCTATCCATCATGTGCCCTGCTATTATTTTTTTTCTGCTTTTCTGGTTGCTCTTCTGGAGCCTTAAACGGCTAGTCATTAACATTCATTCAACAAGCATTTATTAACCATCTCACATGTGTAATTTTCTCTCATTGGGAGAAATATAAAGATAACAAGATTAATTGAACAAAGTTGTCAGTACTAGTAAATAAGGCCTGAATTATTTCATTTTCCTGAACAAGAAATCAATTGCAAGTTTTACTTGAGTAAAAATAAAGCCAATTATTCTAAAAGCAAATTAAACCCACTAACTTTACAGATCCAAACCGGTCAGGGAAAAATGCAAAGAAAGCAAAGGGAAACAGGCAGTATAAAGAAACATTATAAGAAAAGGGTAGAAAAATAAAGGTCAGTTTTAAGTGACCAGTATAATGAGACCAATCAGAAAAATTACAGTAATATAGATATGAAACCATTACTTCAAATTACTCCAAGTACCATTTCCAAAAGTCATTCATAGTATATCTACCTCTATATGGGAGATTATTTATTTCAGATTAGTAATAAGTGCTATCCCTTTACCTAGGATGCATCATGGTGTGGTAGAAGAATCAAAGGATCTGGGTTAAAGTTTTGGGTTGGCCACTCAGTCCCCATAGGACCTCAGACAAGTCACTCAACATCTTCATCCTTTAGTTCCTTCATCTGTCAAAAAATCAAATAACAATAGAAGAAAGTACTCATGTAGACTGAAAGGCAAGGCGCTGTACAAATTGGGGGGGGGGAAACAACACTAATTAGCTCATTTACTAGCAATTTGAACAAGAGATGGTAAGAAACCAGACAATAAGGTTGTCATTTACAAGATTCCAAGAGAGTCTGTCATAAATAAACTCCATTTGCTTCAGAATTACTATATTTTTTAAAATAATTCTTTCCAGATTCTTAGTTTCTTTTTCTATGAAAAAGAACTATAGCTAATATTAATATAATACTTTGGGGTTTTGCAAAAAGCTTTACAAATATTATCTCCTTTGATCCTCACAACAATTCTGGGAGAAAGGCTCTGTTATTACCCCCATTTTATAGTTGAGGAAACTGAGACAGATAGAGTTAGTTAAATGACTTGTCCAGGGACACACAGATAGTAAATGTCTGAGGCAGAATTTGAACTTATGACTTGCTGACTCCAAAATCAGCCCTCAATCATGCCATCTAGCCATGTCACATAATCACAGAATCTCAGAGTCAAAAGGGACCCCAGAGGCCATCAAGTACAAGTCCTCTACAAAGATTCCTCCTATATCCTCTACTTGAAGATTGCTAGAGATAAGGAAATCATCATTACCCAGGGAAGCCTATTCTAACCTTTGGATAGTGCCAGTGGTTAGGGAGGTTTTTTTTTTTTTTAATTTCTTTAAGTTGAAATTTGACTCTCTATAATTTCTGTCTCGTTCTTCATATCCCTGCACTTCATTTTCATGACTAAAGGAGAAATATGAATATGTTATACTTTCTAAGAAAAAGTAGAGGAGAAAAAGTGTTGAAATGGGAATCAACATGTTTATCCAAAACTAATGAGGGCAGGAACTAATAGTTCAATAACCTTAAGGATTTGCAAGTATTTCTAATAGCCCAGAGACATTTTAAAGTCATTTTAAAGATTAGTTTATAGGTTCAATGAGCTAAAAATTTTTTTTGTTTTTTTTAGGCAATTGGGGTTAAGTGACTTGCCTAGGGTCACACAGCTAGTAAGGCCAGATTTGAACTCAGGTCCTTCTGACTTCAGGGCCAGTGCTCTATCCATTGTGCCACCTAACTACCCTTAAATATTTTAAAAGAATGTATATGAAGACAATGAAATTATAAAATACAATTTTGCTGTGTCTGCATGGTATTTTCTATTTCATGAGGCATCTCATGATAGACAAAAATTCTTAACCCGACGTCTGTGAACTTTTTGAAAAGATTTTTATTTAATATTTCGATATGATTGCTTTCCTTTGTAATCCTATGCATTTATTTTATGAATTTAAAAACATTCTGATCTTTCAGAGTAGATCTTCTCTACTCTGCAAAGTAGGGAAATACTCAGTCAAGCTATCCCACTATTCCTCTCCAAATAACTTTAAAACAATTCCTCAAATCAAATTCTGGAGCAGCAAAGCCAATAAAATAACAGTGTGCGACATTCTTTCAGCCCAAGACAACTTAAGAAGTCAGAAAGAGGGATCTATGACACAAGAGAGGAGGCTCATCCAGAGCCAGGTTGGATGAAACACCAGTGGTGGGACTAGGTGGTAGCAGCAGAAGCAGCAGCCGCTTCAGGGGCTCTCAATCTATCTTCTAAGAACTTTGTCATTATTAGGACAGTTAGAAGGATACTACATGGAGAGACTGTATAAAAGTGAGTTGGTTATGTTGAAATGATGTAAAAAAAAGGTGAGAAAAAGAGATGATCAGGGGAAAAGGGGAAGGGAGAGGAAAAATGGGAAAAATTATCTCACATAAAAGAAGTGTTCAAGAAAGAGCTTTTACAATAAAGAAAGAAATGGGGGACATCCCTTGAACCTTATTCACATCTAAATTGTTTCATAAAGGGGAAATGGCTATATGCATACTCAGTTGGTAATAGAAATCTATCTTACCGAACAGGGAAGTAGGAGAGGAAGGAGATAAGAGAAAAAGGGGTGTGTGATTTAAAAAAAAAAAGTAGGACAGATAAAAGAAGGCAGTAGACAGAAGCAAAACAGAGAAACAAGGATAAACAGAAGAAAATAAGATGGAAGAAAATGGACACTTAGTAATTATGACTTTGAATGTGAATGGGATGAATTCACCCATAAAATAGAAACATAGCAGAATGGATCAAAAAACCAGAATCTAACAATATATTACTTACAAGAAACAAAGAAACACATACAATGTTACACTTGAAACAGAGAAACATACAGAGTTAAAATAAGGGACTGCAGCAGAATCTATTATGTTTCAGCTGAAGTAAAAAAGGCAAGGGTAGCAATCATGATTTCAGAGAAAGCAAAAGTGAAAATAAATCTAATTGAAGAGGATAAGCAGAAAAACTACATATTTCTAAAAGGAACTACAGACAATGAAGTAAAATTAATACTAAATATATATGCAGCAAATGTCATAGCATCTAAATTCTTAAAGAAAATGTTAAATGAATTACAGAAAAAAATAGTAAAACTATACCAGTGGGGAGACATCAACTTTCTCCTCTCAAAGCTAGATAAATCTAACCATAAAATAAATAAGGAAGAAGTCAAAGATATGAATAGAATCTTAGAAAAGTTATATATGACAGACCTCTGGAGAAAACTGAATGGCAATAGAAAGGAATATACCTTTTTCTCAGCTGTGCATGGCACCATCACAAAAATTAACCATGTATTAGGGCACAAAAACCTCACAAACAAATGCAAAAAGGCAGAAATAATAAATGTATTTTTTCAGATCATGATGCAATCAAAATTACATTTAATAAAGGGCCATGGAAAGATAGATTAAAATTAATTTGAAACTTAATCCTAAAGAATGAATGGGTCAAAGAACAAATCATAGAAATAGTTAATAATTTCATTAAAGAGAATGACAACAATGTGACAACATTCCAAAATTTATGGGATGCAGCCAAAGCAGTACTTAGGGGAAATTTTATATCTCTAAATGCATACATCAATAACAGAGAGAAAGAGTAGATCAATGAATTGAGCATACAACTAAAAAAAATACTATAAAAAGAACAAAATAAAAATCTCCAATAAAACATCAATACGGATATCCTGAAAATCAAAAGATAGATTAATCAATTAAAAGTTTAAGAAATGAACTAATAAATAAAACTAGGAGTTGGCTTTATGAAAAAATAATAAAATGGATAAACCATTGTTTAATTTGATTTTTTTAAAAGAAAGACAACTAAACTACTAGTATCAAAAATGAAAAAGGTGAACACACCACCAATGAAGATAAAATTAAAACAATTATTAGGCATTATTTTGCCCAATTGTATGCCAGTAAAACTGACAATCTAAGTGAAACAGATGAATATTTATAAAAATATAAACTGCCCAGATTAACAGAAAAGGAAATAGAATACTTAAATAAACCCATCTTAGAAAAGTAATTTTAACAAATCATTAATGAGCTCCCTAAGAAAAAATCCCCAGGACCAAAAAGATTCACAAGTGAATTCTACCAAATATTTAAGGAACAATTAATCCCAATACTATATAAACTATTTTTTAAAAAAATCAGTAAAGAAGGAGTCCTACCAAATTCTTTTTGTGACACAAATATGGTTTTGATACCCAAACCAAGGATAACAAAGACAAAGGAAGAAAACTACAGACCAAGTAGCAGTGATAATAGGCATATATTGTCATGCCTGCATGGCTCCACAGTCCTCATCTGTAGAATGTACATTATGTTAATAAATATAAATATATTAACAAATATAATATTTGTACTGCCTACCTCACACAATTGCTGAAAAAAAAAGGAAACCTGCAAGACTATATATAAATGTTAGTTGGATGATAGCTTCTGTTTTTTACTTACATTCATTTTGGTTTGTACTCACCTCAACTCATTCACTCATTCTTCATCAAACAACATTTATTGACTCATTGAAGTACACTTATTTTAAGTGGCATTTACAAACAATACTTACAATAATTTAGAATCTCTTAAAAGTAAAGAAATAAAAATAAAGGCAATAAAAGGGTATGTGAATTGACTGAGTTGGGATCAGATAGAAAGTAGAAAAACAAGAGGAAGACAGTTTGGGAGAAAAACAAAAATAAAAACAAGGAAAGGGTAGGAAAATAAAGGATGCTAGTAGCCACTAGTCTTCCAGGGACAGAGCAGAATTGAAAGGCAAACTCTATTCAGCTAGACGTGCAGTCCTGTACACAGATAAGTATCATACCATGTCAGAATGTTGCAAAGTACAATTGATTTTAGTTTTGTGTATGGATTCGTAGGCTAAAAACAATAAGCACTTTGAAGTGGATAGATGGAAACTGAATGGCACCAGGGGCTTGAGAGAGTGCCCAGTACTATCTAAAGAATGCTGCTTCTCTTCCATTAAAGCCGTGAATGACTCTGAGCGTGACTTCTATCATTAATGGTAGTGTCCCACACACATTTTGCCCAGTTAAGAAAACAAAGGAAATTAACCAGCAAACAGCATTCAAAAACAAAACAAAACAAAGCCAAAACTAATTAACATCCTGACTAGAGGTCCACAAAAACAATGAATTTAAGAGAGAAGACAGCAAGTCCCTCCCTTAGATAATTGGTGGCTAATGTTTGAGTCCTTAAAAAGGAACAATTTTTCAGTTCATACACAGCAAACTTAGGGGCTGGGGTTCCAACATTCCAAACAGAATTTCTTTAGTTCAGTGTGGTTTGGCAACTTGTTATTTTAAGCAATTTATGCAGATATTTACATATACTAGCAAGCATATTTTTGAGTCAATCCATTCTATAACCTCACTTATCCCTGTAGGTAGTAAACGATAAATACTAGTATTAAATATTACCCAGGGTTTTGTATATGTGTATACCAATAAAACCACGTACTTATTAGGGACAATAACTGCCTTCCACCATGCTTACCCTGTACAAATTATGTATGCACTCAACTCCCAATCAAGAAAATAGCTTATTTCCTACCTCAAGCTTTATATTCACATGAGAATTTGAAAAGCTAATTCTCTACAGCTAAAAACCTGTAAGATAGCAAGATATATTCTACTATAGAATACAGTAAAATGGTGATGGAACTGAAAATCGGGAGTTTTCTGTGAACTTTACCCTCCCTCTTTCTCTTCCCCCACCCTCCAATCTATTCTATCAATCTAAGAGTTGAAATTCTTCCTGGAGCACCTGAAAAGATTTGGAAGGAACAGCTATGTTTGCTGCATACTGATAGCCATCCCTAATCTATTCTGAGAAGGTCAAGTTTTCTATAGTTAAAGCCTGTTTTGCTATTTAGGCTTGGAAGAAGTTAGAGGCATTTTCTTTTAGAAAATAGAATTTAGATTGAGTATTTGATTTCAGAGTGTCATATACCATACCTACATGGAATAGGTTAGATGTTGTAAGGATAACTTCTCGATAGGAGAAGCTGACAGGTTATGTTTTCTCTTGTTAGTGACCTATGGCATCTGCTATCTTCACTTCCTCAGAAGCCTGTTATGCTTGAGATTTGATGGGACACACAGAAAGATTGGCTCTTCTGCAGCTAGAATCAGAGCAATGGGAAGGAGCTGAAATCGACTGAAAATGATTCAAGAAATATATATCCAATGTTGCAGAGTACCAGCAGTGGGAAGAGAGAGGAAGACGAGGAGGAAAAGGAAGTCCTATGCAAATCGGCCTCTCTCACAAAACCATGCAAAATCCTACCTTTTGCTATTGCTCAAAGGTATTCCCCAAGTCCGGAGTCCCCTGCTTAGGACCCTTTCTACCAACTCAAGTCATGGCTCCTCTTTCGGATTCTTCATGATGTAATTTCTCTAATCTCTCCCTTCTTGATGCCACTTTTCTGTGCTATTATTAAATTTATTAGTCTGATATCACACCATTAGAGCTGAATTAAAGACTATCATTTATTGTTCTCTGTTTCAAGTGTGCCAATTTTTAATCCCCTAAAGAAGTCAAGAGGTCCTTGGGGGCAAGGACCTTCTTTCTGTTTTGTATCCCCAAGACCAGAAACAGCATTTTACACATTTTAGGGACCTAATCAATACTTGCTGAATTTAATTTATTTGTGTTTGCAGCCACTTGTCTTGTACTTTAGTGCCTAGCACAGTGGAAGCCTTCAAAAAGTGTTTGAATGACTGACAAATAAGGAATGGGTGGAATTCACTTGAAACCATAATTTGGGCCCAGTTCTAGGCGGTGGTCTGTTGGAGCTGATTGTTAAATTTTCCATGGGAATATTTATACCTCAGAAATCTACAAACACTACAAATCAAGGCTTGACTTATTTTGTGATTGTCTAAATTTAAAGTGAAAAATGTTAATAAAGCAGATTAAACTTAAAAGTATGCCAAGCATATTTCCACCTTCCCAGGCCTCCCCTGCCGAGAATCAGTTGTTAAACATCTCCCAGCATCCATTTCCTAAGAAGACTTCATTTGGCAAGTTATACTTTAAGTCTTCCAGAAAGGTAGGGAAGAAGGGTAATCAAGCTATGGGTAAAAGTTAAATGAGATCAGAGACTCAGGATCATAGATTTAGAACTTTAAGAGGCCTCCTTTTACCTATCAAAAGCACTGGCCCCGGGGCGTGGGGCTGGGGTGGAGGGGGGAGTGCTACATGGCGCACTGGATGGAGCACCTGCCCAGGATTCTGGAAGACCTGAGTTCAAATCCAGCCTCAGACACTTGACACTTACTAGCTGTGTGACTCTGGGCAAGTCACTTCATCCCACTGCCTCACCCAAAAAAAAAAGCATTGGATCTAGAAAAGTGTTTTATTCAAGGCCACATATTTTTAAATGGCAGAATAAAGATTTGAACATAGGTCCTCTGACTTGAAATCCAGTTGTTTTCTCATTACACCACACTATGTCCTAGTTTTCAGTTTTTGTATTTGGAGAGTAGAAGAGAGTCACTTAATCTCCTTGGGCCTCAGTTCCCTCATCTGTAAAGTTGAAGGGGATTAGACTAGATGGCCTCTGTATTCCCTTCTCTCTCTAGGTTTGGGATGCTATGAGATAATACCATGTACTCACCTCATCTGGGCAAAGGAAGCTTGGATATTTAGAAAGCATACAATTTTTTTAAAAGGTATAAAGTACAATGAATTTGCAGTGGGAGGATTTGCAGTTTGCTTTTGCTACTTACTAATTATATGTATAACCTTAGGTCTCAGTTTCCTCATATATAAAAGGGAGAGGATATAGTTGAACTCTCTCCCACTTTTATATCCAAAGATTCTATGATTCTGAGTCAAATGCCAAGGCTGCCCTGAGCAGGAAAAAAAAAAAAAGGTGATCTACTATGAAGAATTGAGAACAATTCTTTCTTCAAGAAGGAAGGCTCTTTGAGGGCAGAAATTGTGTTTTATTTCATTTTTGTGCTTCCCTGAAACAGTGCCTTGCATACTGTATGTGCTTGACAATTTTATTGAATTGAATTAAATTCATTCCAAGAAATTAGAGATGGAGAGACAAGGGTCAAGTACTTTCTATAAGTGAGAAAGCATACATAAAGTGCTTTGCAAACTTTAAAGTGCTATATAAGACTAGCTAGTATCATTATTATTTAAATTTGCAGTGTTCCATAGCATATCAGATCAGATTCTTTGATGGGTTGATTAGTTTTTGCCCAAAAAAAAATTTCCTTCTCTTTACAAAAACTCTTTGTTATAAAGTAGGCATTTTGGGGGGAGGGGGAATGTCCATGAACTATTCTTTAAAAAAAGTTTTTTGGAGGAACAGGGTCAAAAGAGAGAATAGAATAAACAGGGGTGAGATAGGATGAAGGGAAATATAGTTAGTTTTTTTACAACATGGCTACTATGGAAGTGTTTTGCATGACTACACATGTATAACCTGTATTGAGTTGCTTGAACTGGGAAATAAGATATACAGGCAATGGGATATAGAAATCTATCCTGCCCTACAGGAAAATAGAAGGGGCAGGGGATAAGAGAAAGGGTGGGGTGGTGATAGAAGGGACGGCAAATTAGGGGAAGGGGTATTCAGAATGCATGACATTTGGGGTGGGGGGAGGGGAGAGATGGGAGAAAATTTGGAACTGAAAATCTTGTGGAAGTGAATGTTGAAAACTAAAAATAAATAAATTTTAAAAATTTTGATAACTGTATTTCAATATAATTGGTTTCTATTGTAATCCTCTGTATTTTAAGCATTGAAAACTATTCTGAGAAGGGACCTTAGATTGTCAAAGGGGTCCATGACCACAAAAAAAAATAAGAACCTTGTTATATGGTATGGTTCTTTGGGAAGGGGAAACAAAGGGATGAGGGAGAAATTGCCTACCTTTCTGACTACTCCTTCTCAGTCTCCTCTGCTGGATCTTCATCCAGGCCACACCTGCTAATCATGGGTGTCCTATGGGCATCTCTTGGGCTCTCTTTTCTTCTCCCTCTATACTATTTCATTTGGTGGTCTCATCAACTCTCGTGGATTTAATTTTCATCTCTATGCTGACAATTCTCAGACCTACCTCATGCTGACCTCCAGGATCACATCTCAAATTGCCTGTTGGGCACCTAGAACTAGACAGAGTTCCCATAGACATCTTAAACTTCACATGTCCAAAACTAAACTCATTATCTAATCAATTGTTATTGTGAATCACACACTTAACCATGTAAATGCATTTCATAGGATTCATTGATCTAAACCTAAAAAAGATTTCAATGTTGATCAAGTCCATCTCTCTCATTTTTCAGATGAGGAAACTGAGGCCCAGGGAGCTGGAATGGTTTCTCTTAGGTCACTCAAGCAATAAGCATCAGAGATGGGATATGAATCCAATTCCTCTGATTACAAAGCCAGTGCTCTTTGATACTACACAGTTCCTGTAAACCCACTCGGGCCAAGCAGCTGAAGTCCACCCTTCGGCACCTGACACACTCCATCTCAAACTCGTTGCAGGTGAGGAAGTTGGGACCTAAAAAGGGGATCAGATGCATCTAAGTCCTGAGCTCTGAGACAAAAGGTTTTTGGGCTTGGTTACAGATAGGGGTCCCCTTCCAAGTCACCCTCCCATGGCACTACTCCCTTCCCTCTACAAATTAGCTAAAATGATTAGTTAAGGAGAAATACTCTGTATGTAATTCCCTTTCTTATTAAGTCACCTCTGAATTTTACTTATACATCAGGAATACTGAAAAGTTGAGCTACCTAAAATGTCAGTTTATTCTAATATGTGCCTTTTGAAAATGTAACCTTTTATCTGGGCATTTATTTAGAATTTTTAAAAAATGAAAACAAATGTATCCATGTGGTTTTTGCTTAAAGCTAAAAATAATCAGAATATTACCCTTTTCTCCTTGATTATCTCTTTTCTTTAGGCTTTTGTGACATTACTCTCTCCTAGTTCTCTTCCTAACTATCTGATCATTCCTTCTCCATCTTCTTTACTAGATCTTCATCCATGGAATTCCCACAAACTGTGTAGGTACTACAGGACTTTTTCCATCTATACTATTTATATAGTGTTGTTGTTAAGTCATTTTTTCAGTGTTGTCTGACTCATTGGGTCCCCATCTGGGGTTTTCTTGGCAGAAATACTGTAGTGTTTTGCCATTTCCTTCTCCAGTTCATTTTTCAGATGAAGAACTGAGGCAAACAGGGTTAAGTGACTTGCCCAGGGTCACAAAGCTAGTAAGTGTCTGAGGGCAGATTTGAACTCATGAAATTGAGCATTCCTGACTTCAGACCCAGCAT
>NW_020947048.1:0-3501 GCF_900497805.2 Vombatus ursinus | reverse complement strand
AGGCCTGGACTACCATAATTGCCTGCTGATGGGTCAACCTCTCTCAAGGCACTCCAGTCCATCTCCCAGTCAGCTGTCAAAGTGATTTTCTTAAAAAGCAGGTCTAACCAAGTCACTTCCCTACTCAATAAATTCCAGTGGCTCCTTTTCCCCTCCAGGATCTAATTTAAAATCTTTGGTTGGCATTCAAAGCCTTTCATAACCCCTACCTTTCCTTTCTTCTTACATCTCTCCACCTCCTTCCACCCCCAACTCTTCCATCCAGTGACATTGGCTTCCTTGCTGTTCCTGGAAGGAGATATTCCATCTCCGGCAATCTTTCTGGCCATCCCCCATGCCTAGAATGCTCTCCCCTTTCATCTCTACCTCCAGCCTTCCCTGGCTCCCTTCAAGTCCCAGCTAAATAAAAGTCTACCTTCTACGGGAAGCCTTTCTCTGATCCCCTTTAATTCCAGTGCCTTCCCCTGTGATTATCTCCAATTCATACTGCATAAGTCCTGCCTTTGTTAGTTGTTTCACGTTGTCTCTCCCATTAGCCTGAGCTCTTTGAGAGCAAGAACTTTCTTTTGTCCCCCAAATTTAGCACACTGGTACACTGGTAGGCGCTTAATAAATGTTTATTGAGTGACTATAAAAACAAAAGATATCAATAAATTTTAAAAAAAACACTAAGGGAAATAAAACTTTTTTAAAAAGAAAAATTTTAGGTATCTTTTTTGTTCCCCAGATTCAGGGTACAAAATGAAAACTTGAGGTCCAGGGAGTTGAGAGGGCTCACTTTGATTCCTGGTTGTGAAGAAAGCAAGGGGGAGTGATGAGAGAAGGGCGGGGAGGCAGCCGGGACTAGAGACATCCTGGCACCGCTCCGCCTCCAGGGTCCCCTCTTAGGAGAAACAGAAGGCGGTCTCCCCATGCGCATGCGTCTAATCCGGATGCCTATGTTAAAATCCTAGCCTGAGACCGCAGAAACACCGGGAGGGGAAAATAGACGCCAAGATGCTGTTTCCTGGGCGACGGGACTCCGCCCCAAGCTGCTATTTCCTAGGCGACGGCACTACGCCTCCTCCCTCTTCCTTCTGAAGTTGTCCCAGGATTGGGGAGGAGAGAGAGAGGAGGGAAGTAGGTGGGGTCATTGGTTGCTATGGTAGCGGGACCACTTCTGTCCAATCCCTGGTTTACTGGAGGGATGGAGAGTCTCGTTCTCTGTAGGGTAAATGAGCTGGAGGACTGGATGCGTGTGAATGCGCCTGAGTTGTCTGTAGACGTGCTAGGCCGGTTGCAGGCGCTTAATAAGTGCTTGCTGATTTCTTGTTTATTAGTGGCGCTCTGGACTGAGCCAGATAAACGTCCTCACTTCACTTCTGGCCTCATTTATACATATTCCAGGTTTTATTGTATACTTATTAATAACCAACTAGAGGAAAAGTGCAGTCGCCATACCTCCAGCTAAGGACAGCAAAGAGGTTCTAGAAGAGTAGTTGTTAAGATGCTTGTAGTTTAATTTATAAACTAAAGATTTGCCTTAGTTTATAGGATGTTAGACCTGTAAGGGAAGGGCATCTAGACCCTCTTACTGAAAAAGAAACTGAGTACCAGGAATAGGAGCAGGTCTAAAAATAAAAAAATTATCTTTAGTTTGCATATATTTAGAGGGTGAACATGAATTTCAAAACGTTTGTCTTCCAGCTAGGAGTAGGAATTGAGTTTTCAAGGACTACCCTGAAATCACTAACCTGTGCTCCTGAAGAAAAAACAAATGAAGCTTAGACATACTTTATTAACAGCAGTGAGAAATTCAACTGATGAATTTTTATGGAGATAATAAAATGTCTTATGTGCAAAAAACAATCTATCACATATTTTTATATTGTAGAAGAACACTGATCCTATGGATTTCATTGGATAATTTCAGTTAGAATTTTAGAACTCTAACCAAACATTAGGAGTAGCATCATTAGTGCCAAGGAACTGCTTATTTTCAACTCTTTCACAGTCAAAATAGATTCTAACTCTTCCATATTCCACAAAAATAAATTATATTATTCATCTTTTTTAACCACAGGATAATTTGTAAATCTGCTTGAAAAAAGAACATGATCTCATTTGTAACTACAGTAAAGTTTTAATAGAACTAATGTATATGTCCCAGAAAGATTAGTGCACTTCAAAACAAATCCTGTATTTGTCTCAGAAAAGCATTTAAGTAGAGGATCCTCTTTCTCAAGTATTGAGAATATTTTCATAAAAGATATCGTTTGCTTTTTATTTGGTAAATCGTAAATCCATTTAGGCTTTTTTCCCCCTTCAGCATTTCATCTATGGATTGGTCAATTTTTCTTTTAAAGATTGGGTTACTTACGATATTTTTGTGAGTTCACTTCCTTTATGTTCTCAGCTTTTCTGGAATATAAATGTATTTGTTGTTGTCGTTCAGTCATTCACTCATGTCTGACTCTTTGTGATCCCTTGGACTCACATAGTACTCCAAGTCCTTCCAACCTGAGGGGCTCATCTTCCAATATCACATCTTTTAGTGTTTTAATAGTCCGTGGGTTGTTTGTTTGTTTTGACAAAGATACTGGAGTGGTTTGCCATTTCCTTCTCCAGTGGATCATCTTTTCTCAGAGCTCTCCACTAGGATCTGTCTTGTTGGGTAACCCTGCACGACATAGCTCATGGTTTCATAAAGCTACATAAGCCACTAATCCAGGAGGGAACATAAATGTATAATTTCTGATATTTTTTCAATTTTCTGTCAATTGCTTGTGAATTTACCTGGTTCATCTTAATTTTGTCAATTTGATTTTTTTTTCTTCTTATTCTCTTTTTAATCAAATTGGTTAATGACTTATCAGTTTTGTTATTTTCTAAAAACAGCTCTCAGGGTTTTTTTTTTCATCATTTTAATAGTGGGTTTGCTTTCAATTTTACCTATTGACCCTTCAATTTTAAATATTACATCTTTTGTGATTATTTAGATTTGTTAATTTATTCAGCTTTAAAAATTATATAAACAATTCATCAATCTGTTATTTTATTGCTATATATTTTGGAGCTATATTTTTGTAGATCTGAGGACTGTTTTAGCTGCATCCCTAAATGTTTGGTAGTTGGTCTCATTGTTATCACTCCCTTTTACATAGTTATTAATTGTTTCTTTGATTTGGCCGTTGTCCCACTTATTCATGATATTGTTACTAAGTCTAAATTTAGGCCTTTTTTTTTTGCTGAAGTTCCCTATATTAATTACTATTTTTATTACCTTGTGCTGTATAAATCATGAGTTTAACCTTTCATCCTTCTGACATTTGCTTGTGATTTCTTTGTACTCTAGCACATAATCATTTTTTGTAAATGAGCCATTGATGCCAAGAAACACATATATTCTTTAATATTCTTATTTATAAGACACCAGAATTCTAATTTTTCCAACAATCTATTTAGCAATATGGGTTTTTTTTTTGGTTTATCTTTCTCTCAGATTTATTTTGCTTTTAAAGG
>NW_020947047.1:2302-5191 GCF_900497805.2 Vombatus ursinus | reverse complement strand
CATCATAGCAAGCCCAAGCAGCAAGGCCAGAGCAACAGAACAGGAGCCAGGAGAGAGCGTGTGATCTGACCACGCTCATTCCTAAATACCTACCTAGCCCCTCCTCCCCAGCCCGCTTACTAGCCAATGATTGTAGGGTCAGATACCGGAAGGGGCTGTCTGAGTTTAGCACACCAAGGAGGAGGGAGTGACGTAGGAGGCTAGGACCGGATACAGGGAGGAGGCATCTGGGATTAGCGCATAGACAGAGTACATGACCTAGGAAGTCAGACTCAGACACTGGGAGGAGGGGTCTGGGGTCAGTGCTGCACAAAGGGACCCAGGAAGTCAGGAAGGTCACAAGAGGCGTCTGGGGATGATGTTGCATATAGGGAGGGGACTAAGCAAAGGGAACTCAGTCCTCTGCCATCCCACTCCCACGTGGCACCGCTCCTTGCCTCAGGAGCTCAAGCTCCAGCTACTTCCTTGCACCCAGCTTATCTCACATAGCACTGCCCACTGCCTCAGGGCTTCTCCGTATCCAGCCCATCCCAGTTCACCACGACTCTGCCTACCACAGCCCCTGCCTCGACTTCCAAAATACCCAGATCTTACCCTACTCTTGCCACAGCGCCCAACTGGCAACTGCCAACATCAGACAGTACCTCACAATTCCCCCTTTTTGTTTAATAGAGGGGTGGAGACGGGGTCTCCATACTAGGCCTTCGGTTCTGAGTGCCTCTATAGAACCTCTAAGAATCCTAAGAAAACCTCCTAATATAGTGGGTAGTAACAATAACAGTATAAATGCAAAAAGAGTTATAAATGCCCAATGGGTTACAAGGGAGGGGATGGGGAAAGAGGCATGCTTAATCCAAATCGCTAAGGTGATGAACAATATCATCAGTCTCGTGTTGGTGCCAAGTGTCAGATATGTTCCGTGCCAGTCTAATTAACACCTGCAAAGCCTAGAGTACAGAGGAAAGATTTGTAGCCTAGATCTGGGAAAGGGCATGGGTATCATTACACAAAATAGAAAAGAAAAGAGAGTGTCATTATACTTTGTGAAACGGTGTCGCAAGTGGCGTTATGGTTTAAGGGTGTTACACAAATGGATCAATATCAGCCATCGCGTGGCAACTGCTGTCTCAATTCCAGCCACATAAGTTCATTCCCAATGTCCTGAGTAGCCAATGCTACTTTTTTGAATCTGCTCCTCCAGCTGCTGATCAATATCAGCCTGCACTTGGAGGGCTTGGGCGAATTTATTGGCCAGTTCCTCTATTTTTGAGGCAAGCAATTGCTGTCCACTATATAAGTCCTGTATCTGGAACTCCTTGAAGATGGATGCTGCCAACACCAAGTGCCCCCAGCCATTCTCTCCTGTGTCCCAGGGCACTGGAGCTGACGCAACCTGTGACAAAGTCCTGATCGCGCAAAAGTGAAAACAGTTTTACTCAGTTTAGTCATCCTAACTGTCTTTTCTTTCTGCTCTCTCTGAATTTTCTGTTGACTGTGTTTCTTCTCCCATCCTTGTTGTCTCTCCCGGGGCTTCTTCAACTCGTTTTGTTCTTCTTTCTGGTACCCAGCGGCTCTGGCCATCAGAATCTGTAAGACATAAATACCCCGGCCCTCTCCACAACACTACAGATGGGCCTTGCCAGTTTCCTTCATCGTCCTTCCAGAGGACTTTCTGGTTAAGGGATGGTGCATGTAGTGCTGTTTTTAAGGGGCCAGATGAATTACAAGTGGGTGGTGTTATTAGCTGTAGCATGCTAGGGGATAGGCCCGTGTCTCTATCTAGACAGAGAAAATTATATGTATATAAAGCTTTATCCACATCTTCTTGGGTAGGCCACCGCCCTGTGCCCCGACCTCCTACTCCTCCTTTTTGTTTACTGAGGGTAGCTTTCAAGGTATGATGGGCTCGCTCAACAATAGCCTGACCTGTGGGGTTATAGGGGATCCTTGTAACATGCTTAATGCCAAAGGATGTAAAAAAGGTAGTCATTTGTGTAGATAAATAGGCAGGCCCGTTGTCAGTTTTAATGATGTGAGGGATCCCCACAGAGGCAAAACAATGGTACAGATGCTTAATAACTGATGGGGTGTTCTCCTTACTGGATACAGTGGCCATTATAAATTTGGAAAAAGTATCAATGCAGACATGGATAGTGACACGGCCAAGATGAGTGACATCCATTTGCCACAAGTCATTGGGAAAAAGACCTCGTGGGTTAATCCCCTTACTGGGTGGAGGGGGGAGAAAAGGAACACAGCGCACACATCGCCTCACAATTTGTCGAGCCTGTTCACGAGTTAAACCATACAGGCGTCTCAGGGAGCTCACTGGTAGGTGTAAAAAATCATGGGCTTGTTCAGGAGGGGTGAGGACTGGCAGTAGGGAGCACTGTAAAGCATGATCCGCTACATCATTGCCTTCAAAAATGCCTCCTGAGGTAGACTGATGAGAATAAACATGGAGAATGTAAAGGGGGTTTTTTTGCTGCAACAAAATTTGCTGTAATTCCCTCAGGAGAGAGGATATGGTGGACTTATGAGGTTGGAGGACAGCGTCCTCTATGCATTTAAGAACCTTTACTGCATATAGACTATCAGAGATTAAGTTTATAGGCTCAGGATATTTATGGCAAGCCTGGAGGATGGCAAAGAGCTCATTTTTCTGGGTAGAGTCATAGGGGGTTTCTAATACTGTTATTTCCTTGGAGGCCTCATGATAAATAGAGGCCTTATAGTTTTTTGTAGCATCAGTGAAAACATTTGAGCCTTGAACAGGTTCTCCCATAACCTTTCATTGGGGTGGTACTAAGGTTATTTGCTCTAGCATAGGGAGAAGCAGACAGGAGGAATGAGGACTTATCTCGGCCCATTGGGAGCAATGTGCCCAAG
>NW_020947047.1:0-2202 GCF_900497805.2 Vombatus ursinus | reverse complement strand
GTACCTTGTGAGCCTTCTTTGCATATACAAATTCTAACAATTTGGGACTTTGGTGTATAACACAAAAAGGACTCTGTTGATTGACCAAGGAGACCTCTATTCTACCTTTGGGGTCCCATCTGGCGGTCTGGGCCTGGGCAGCAAGTGAGAATATTTGGGACACTGCTGCCTTAGCAGCAGGAGTCCATGCCCGAGCGGAGTTCAAATCTGAATTTCCTTTTAAGATATCATATAAAGGCTGCATTACAGCAGGAGGAATGGGTGTGCGGGCCCTGAGCCATTGGATCTGTCCCACTAACTTTTGGAAGTGATTCAAGGTGGTTATCTTATCAAGCACTAGTTCAGGAATTTGATTGCTAATAGAGACAGCCTCCATACGAAGGCCTAGGTATATGAGTGGGTAATTGGTTGGACTTTGTCAGGGGCCACCACCAAACCATAATGAGCAAGTGCAGAGATGGTTTCTTTTACTAATCTTGCTAATGTTTCATCACTGCTGGTGGCTAATAAAATATCGTCCATATAGTGAAGTATTGTGGCTTTAGGCCATTTGTCCCTGATAGGGTCCAGCACTCTTCCCACATAAGCCTGACATAAGGTGGGACTGCAGCACATTCCCTGGGGCAGGACCTTCCACTGATATCTTAAATCTGGTCCTGCATTATTGGTAGTGGGTATGGTAAAGGCAAATCTCTTTCTATCTTCTGGGGATAATGGGATAGAGAAAAAACAATCTTGGATGTCTATGACTGTCACAGGCCATCCAGAAGGCACTAAATTAGGGGAGGGAAGGCCAGGCTGTAGGGTTCCCATGGGCTCTAGGGTGGTGTTAACCGCCCTGAGATCTATTAACATTCTAAATTTCCCTGATTTCTTTTTTATTACAAACACTGGGCTGTTCCAGGGGCTGGACGTGGGCTCAATGTGCCCCACCTGTAACTGGTGCTGCACTATATCACGTAAAGCCTGGGCTTTCTCTGCAGGGAGGGGCCATTGGGGTACCCAGACTGGGTTATTAGATCTCCATGTTAGAGGAGTGGGTCTGATACAATAAAATTTCTCTTGTTGCCCAATGGCCCCAATTAAAAATCATGAGGGGGTGGTATATAAACAGATGCACCACAAGCCTTCAAAATATCCCTTCCCCATAAATTGTATCTCAAACCAGCAACCACCGGGGTCGATTTGGAAAATTTCCTTGCTGTAAAGGGGAAGTCTGAACCACCGGGTAAAAGTCGGAGATTTTCCTGATGCAGCCCCGAAGGCGCATTCTGAGGGGGTGGAGCTTCCATCTGGTAAGCTTGTTGAGGGGCCCTCCTTGCCCCGCCTCCCGACTGGTTTGCAGCATTCTTTAGCATAATGGCCGGATTTGTTACAATTGTAACAAATTGCCTTAGGGCAGGCTCCACCAGGTTTCTGGCTGCATTGTGCCTTAAAATGACTATGCGGCTTTCCCGCATAGATAGTACAATTTAGTCTCTTTTGTTTTCAGCACTTCTGATAGTCCTCTCCAAGAGGCTGCCTGTAGGCAGGCCACGAAATCCAGGAAGGGTTTATCAGGACCTTTTTTAATCTTGGTCAGGGAGGGCCTTTGTTTCCCCAAAGCCTGAATCTTACTAAAAGCCTGTAGGGCACATTGGGAAACAGCTGCAAATGCTGTATTTAGTGCCACTTTTAACTCCTTAAATTTCTTCCATTCTAAAGGAGCCCAGGTCCTCCCTCCCTCGGATAAGTGTGGGGGAGGGGGCTGCCCCTCTGTGTGGCTTTCCTTGCTACGGTTTCCTGCTCTCTCTTGGCTCCTGTTCTCCCGCTCCTGCCTTCCTGCCCGGCCTTGCTTTCTTTTCTCTTGCTTATTTTCCCATTCCCTGTTTCCAGTGTCCTCTGTCTCACTCCCTGAGTCTGTCTCACTCCTAGACTCTTCCTCACTACTGATTTCCATTTCTTTCACTCTTTTATATATTTCTTTCCCTTGCACCTCCCGATCTGGGACCTTAACAAACAATTGTCCCATCTTTCTTCCTACGCCCTATCGGCTAAGGGTCTCGTCTCTCTTCCCGCGACCAGATCAGCTGGTCCACGGGGCCTCTGGCCTATTTCCTCCGCCCCACGTTGGGCGCCACTTGTACTGGCCACGCTGACCTTCTGCCGGCCGCGCGCCGGTACCCTCTCCTCCTATAAGGAGCAGGCTACCAGAGTCATACT
>NW_020947046.1:0-34337 GCF_900497805.2 Vombatus ursinus | reverse complement strand
TAGCACCATGATGGTAAATAAGAGGCATGTGATATATGTTTGTTGAAATGATTAAGTTTTAAAGTAAAGAGAAAGAGAAATGAAAGATGAATAGAGTAGGAAGGTCAAGGCTTTGTTTTTAGGACTGGGGAGACCTAAGCTTGCTGGTCAACAAGTAAGAAAGAGCCATTGGGGGGGGGCAGGAAAAAGGATTGAAAATACAAGTGAGAGGATGGGTTCTAGAGCAAATCTTTCTGGAGGCATTAAGAGAAAAAAGGGTATTATAAGAAGGTATTATTCCTCCCTTGCCTGGAACACTGTCTCCTCCCTCTGATTACTGTCTTCCCTGGCTTCCTTTAAGGCCTACCTACAATCCCATTTTCTACAGGAAGCCTTCCCTAATCCCTCTTAATTCTAGTACTTTCCCTCTTTTAATTACTTCATATTTTTCCTGTCTATAGATTGCTGTGTATTTGTTTTCGTGTTGTCTCTCCCATTAGATTATAAACTCCCTGAGGGCACAGGTTGTCTTTTGCCTCTTTTCCTATCTCCAGCACTTAGCACAGTGCCTGGCACATAGTAGGCCCTAAATAAATGTCTACTGAATTGAATTAGAGGGAATAATCTTATTGAGGAATTAAAGATACCTCTTTTTTTTTTTAAACCAAAGAGAAGACAAACAGTAATGAGGTTAAGCAGTTTCAAGGAATAGGGGAGGGAGTAAACTAAGGAGTTTACCATGTATCATTTCAACCTTCTCATTAAAATATGAAGTTAAGTGTTCTACTGTTGAGTGTGGAGAGTAGGAATGAACTGAGCATGGAGTAGAGAGGAGAAAAATTTTGGGACTGCCTGTGGGAAATGAGATAGGCTGTCAATAAAGAACTAAAATCAAGGACCAGCTGAGGTTATTTAACAAATTTATGGTGGATGAGGCATGCTTAGTTTCATGATATGCTCCAAGGATGCTCAGCAGCCCTGAAATAATCCTGAAACTGGATAATAGGGGTTATTCAGGAGTGAGGATTCACATATCAGGAATAGAAGGTCAATAGCCAAGGGACCCCAGGGTAGCAGTTAGTGAAACATAAAATGGCTGACCATATACTCAAGGTTGGATTTGGAGGCAGGTAAAGCCAGAAAGAGTGCAATGGACTGGGAGATTAGGAGTAGAAAAGATGCTAGAGTAGGCTGCATGTGAATGAGAAAGTGTAAAAGGTAAAAGGACAGGAGGCTATGTTTGGAAAATGGAATTCAGAGTTCTAGACCTGGGGAGTAGTACAATTTTGAGAGACTGTGTTAGTAGTTTCATCAATACAAATTATGACATATTGAATGATGACAGCAGGATATAAGGTGATGAAAACCAGAAACCAATTTTTATTATTCAATTCAACAAATATTTATTATGGGCCTGTTATGAAGACACAAACAAAACTGCCCAGAACATCAGAGAGCTGACATTATATTAAGAGGATATCTAAAGACTCAGAAAGTTAAGAGAATAACCTGGAGCTCAATAAATAAGGTAATGTACATGAATTGAAGGATCTTAAAAGTTGAAAGATCATTAAGGACCGTACATAAGAAAGATCTGAAAATGAAAGGGGAAAGAAAGAAAAATATCCAGCCTTCCTTCTGGCCCTGTGAGTTAGAAGAAATAAGTGAAGTAGTTTCGATGGGAGACAGTTGAAAAAGATGTGGTGTTCTAAGGAGTATCAGGACCATAGGGCACCATAAGACTGAGGGTGAAAGACAGAAGCAAGTGTACTCACTTCCCAAGAATATTCTTCCTCCCCTGTCTTAACCTCATAGGGGCAATTACAAGTGGAACCAAGCAACTGCAATTTTGTTGAGATATTTAGGAACATCAGGTTGTAGGTTCTGGGGTTCATATATGTCAAATGGTGATTTAAAGGCCATCCTGAATGCCATGAACACAGCAGGACAGAAACTGGAATAAGAGTGCATCTTATTCACTTCCTAATTTCACACAAATACAACAAAGAAGAGTCTTTAAAGTGAAAATAGTTGCAGAAACACTGGAAAGATGGGCATTACAGTTGAGTATGGCAGCTGAACTTTTTTTCATAATCTATGAGAATATGAGTCATTCCCCAATGTAAAAATGGTCAAAGGATATGAACAGGCAGTTTTGCAACAAAGAAATCAAAACAATTTAGTCATATGAAAACATGCTATAAACCATTATTGACTAGAGAAACGTAGATTAAAACAACCTTGAGATATCATTTTATACCTACTAGATTGGCTAAAATGATAGAAGGGGAAAGTGACAAATGTTGAAAAGGATATAGAAAAATTGGGACACTAATACATTGTTGGTGGAATTGTGAATTAATCCAACCATTTTGGAGATCAATCTGGAATTATGGAATTATATCTATATCCTTTGACCCAGCAATACCACTACTTGGTCTATTTCCAAAGATGATAAGGGAAAAAGGAAAAGAACCTATATGTTATATGTTCTAAAATGTTTATAGCAGCTCTCTTTGTGGTGGCAAGGAACTGGAAACTGCTGGGATGCCAATTAACTGGGGAATGGATGCACAAGTTGTGGTATGATTGTGATGGAATGCTACTGTACTATAATGATGAGTTCAATGATTTTAGAAAAGCATGGAAGTACTTGCATGAAATAATGAAGAGTGAATGAGCAGAACCAAGAGAATATTGTAAACAGTAACAGCAATATTGTTTTAAGAATGACTTTGAGCAAATAAGTTATTTTGTCTATTATAAATACCATGTTAACTATAACGGACATATGAAGAAAGATGCTATCTGCATCCAGAGAAAGAACTGATAAATGAAAGTATGTAGACAATAATTTTACATATATATATCTATTTATGTCTAATGATAGCCATAGGGGGAGGGAGAAAGAGAAAAAAAGAAATTTATAAGATAATTTTGTTGTATATTTGAAAGGAATAGCCAAGTTGTGCATAGTAGATTTGCAGTTTCATGTGCAATCATCTTTTTTATTATACTATGTTACAGAAATGCTGGTTTTATTCCAAAAATTAAAGATAAAATAAATTAAAAAAAAAAAAAAGGATGTTCATTTGGCTGTCTCTCATAAACCAAAAGACTCCTCCCTTCCTGGAGGCCTCTTGATGCTTATATACTCTTGGAAGAGTGGGTGTTCTTAACAAGAGGCAATCAACTTGGACTGGTTAACAACTAATGAGAGAATGAATATTATAATGAGGCAGACTTATTCTAATGAGGGACTGGGGGATCTGACTGGGGCGATTTAGACAAAAGATTCAAAGCCTGAATAGAACACAATGGGCTGGAATTCAACTAGATTAGATTCTTTAGACTCTTTAATCAGAAGTAATCGTCAGTAGCTGGTTGGCGTCTGAAGAAAAGTGAGGAGAATGTTTAAAATGATCTTCCCAATAGTAATTGGTTATTAATATGAGAGAACTAATCATTTCTCTCAGCCCTATCCTCTAGACTACCTGTGTTGCTTTTTGCCTTGACCCCACAGTCACCATAATACAAATACCACTGAATGACAGTTAAGCCCAAGAGCCCTTGAAATAGTAGAGTCCCAGTTGGCCCTCCCGGCTTCCAGCCCAGGCCTTAAAGCGATGGTACAGAGGACCAGCCCTTTGAGTGAACTCATTCCCAGGTAGTCACTGCTATGCAAGTGCTGTAGCCCCTATTTCTTCAACAGTCAAAAGCTACTAAAAGAAAATTCTCACCACCAAAGTCCTTGGCATTGTCAAATGTGGATAGTTTTATCAATGGAAACAATACTAAAAAAGATAAACTACAATCTGCTTTGCTACTGTACGATAAGAAGTACTGGCCCTTTCCATCTGACTTGCAGTTGAAATCTTCAATGTGTTATCTCTCCTAATTAGAATGAGTACTTTGAAAATATCTTACTATATTACTTTTCGATTTGTATCCCTAGCATTTAGTATAGTGCTTGGCACATATTAAGTATTTTAAAAAGTTTTTTCATTGATTCACTGACTTACTCAATCACTCCTAGGTTCACAATACTTTGGAATAGCCTAGGAACAGAATGAGACTAGAGACTATGAATGGATTTAGAGCTGTGACTAGGTTGCTAGTAAATATATACATATACATATACATCTACATCTACATATACATACATATATATATACATGCAGCATATTATGGAGTAAGCAAGAATGAAAAGTTCTATGATCAGATGTTTCATAGAGCACATTTGAAATCACAGGCATGAGTTCTGTACTGGTTGCTGCTTTATGGTACTGTTTGGTGAAGATGACAGGTGAGGATAAGGAATATGAGACTGAATGAGGAAGGCAACATCATAAAGGTAAGCAAGATTTTGGCTGATACAGGGAAGTAAAAGGAATGCTGGTTGAAAAACTCTGGGAATTATTTTGTTAAGAACAAAGTACAGGTTGTAAAGGACAGATGGATGCACTAACAGATGAAGAGGGGTAAATATAGTTATCATGAGGGCTAGAGGTACAGCAGCCCCAAAATCTAAATTATACAATACTATACATATATTTTCTGCATTTCTGAGTTTCTAAATTTTTTCTGTAGAGGTAGAGCCGAGATGGTGAAGTAAAGGCCCATACAGCCAGTTTTTGGTCCCTTCCTGCCCAAGGCTGGAATGTGCTCTAATGCTCTCCTGCTCTTGAGAGTAGGGAAGATCCTTTAGGAGGCCAGGGACCATCTGTATCCTCATGGGTGTCAGAGATTGGCGTCTGCTCCCATCCGAAATAGGACTCTGCTTTCCATGTTAAGAAGCAGGGGTAGGGGGTGAGGGGCAGTGGTCTTTACTGTTTATCCTGCCCTAAGGTTCATCCACCAGCATTTTTTTAAACAACTAGTTCTGGAATCCAGTTCTTTTTCAGTGCCTCCCTGCAAGTGAGGCTTCCTTCTCCTCTTCCCCACCCTTCCACTTTAGGCATGGCGGAGGATTATTTCTCATTGCTCTTCTGGAAGAAGAGAAGCAAAAAAACACTAGTGCTAAAAGAATACACGATCTCTATACATCACAAGTCTCCCAGAAGAACATAACAAATCAAAAAACCTAAACATTGTAATTCAAGAAATAATCCCAGAAAACTTCCCAGAATTTCTGAATGCAAAAAATAAAACACCAATTAAAACAATCCACAGATCACCTTCAGAAGGTTATAAGATTATATAGAAGATTATAAGATTAGCTGGACCAGAAAAAGAGTAGACATAGAGAAGGTCTATGCTGGAACTGACACAATTTTTCCAGGTGGTACAGGAGCAATTTTCAAGATATTTGAAATAGGGAGATATCAAATGTCCCAGGGAAAAAATCATGCATGTTTTCACTATCAAATGAAGCAATCAGTAACTGTTAACCCAGGTGCCTATTTTAAAACAGATTCACTGTGTCATATGCTAACTTTTTTGTTTTTGTTTTTTTTTTACAAGGAAACTCATGTTTGTTGGTGCTTTTCAAGTTCATTAAAAAAATAAAAACAAACAAAAAAAATCAGTCTTCCCCCCTTAAGTCTTTAAGGAAAGACAAAAACTAACTATTTCTTGGCTAAGCCTCTGGTGAAGAGCCACTCCCCATTTAATTAGTCTGGTCCAGGAAGAAAAACATTTAGGCAGTTCCTGAAGCCTTTTCAGCTTGGTAAGACTTATTCTAACTTTGAGGACCCAGTCTTATATTCTGCCATAATGAAAGCATCAGATTTGAATTTTAATGGAAGGTTAGGTAGGATTATTACTATTTTATAATAAAACTATCAGTTTTCTTCAAATATGTGATAAATGTTGGACATTTAATTTTGACCTAGAATCAGAATTCCCCCCAAATAAAGCAGATGAAAATTTATAAGTCAATTAAGAGCAATGATTCAAAAAATGGAAATTCATTTGATAATTCATTTCTTTTGAGCTACTCCATTAAAATCAGAAGAATTTGTATGAAGAAATTCAAAAATTTGAATTTTAAAATATTTTTCATTAATAAGCAAAATGACAAAGCTAGAAAAGACACTTTAAAGTTACCAAAGTGGGAAGTGAACTGAAGTCTAATATTTCTGAAATTTCCACAATTCATTACACTCAAATTTTCATATGAGTACTCATCCACATTTACTTGAGAAAATTCTAACGAAATACAAAAGCAAAACTTTCAAATGGTAACTTAGGACTTTGTACTAAGTTTGCAAACTTTTCAGATTACTATAAAGAGATACCCAAGCATAATCTCTAAGTTTTTAGTGATTCTTAAAATGTTATAGTATAAGTAAATTTATATTTCAAATTTTTTATAGTATGTATAATTCCATTTATGATAAAAACATCATTTAAACAATGTCATAAACAAAAAGTACCCTCTTCCAATCTTTATGGTTACATAATCATATTTTTATATGATCATAATTTAAGTATTCAAAAGTTCTACTTTTTTCCATTGCATAACTTTATATTTCCAATATTTTTTATTTTAACAGCAATATACTACTTTATTGAAATAACATGCTATAGTTTATTTAGCCATTTCCTTATTGGGAATTTAGGTTGTTTCCAGTTTTTTGTTGTAATAGCTGAACATTTTTTTTACACTAGTGAAATATTTAACTCTTTTGAATTATTTCCTTTGGGCACATTCTTATAGCGGATTTATTATATCAAAGATATAATCTGTTTGGTAATTTATTTATGTATTTCATTCCTCTCTGGGCCCTTGCTGGATTTCTTTCTCCACCATATCTCTGCACAGAGACCTCTCCTTTACCCTTTCACTCCCACTTTTCAGTCTTTCCTTTTATGTGTGGCCTTCCCTATTAGAATGCAAGCTCCTTGAGGATAAAGGCTATCTTTATTTTTGTGCTTAGCGTACTATATCCCCAGAGCTTAGCTTTTTGTCTAGCACATAGTAAACACTTGATAAATGCCTGTTAATTTGGTATGTATGATAGTATCAGGCTGTATCCAAAAACACTGCACCATGCTTGTTAATTTGAGATGTATGATAGTATCAGGCTATATCCAAAAACACTGTACCAATTTACATAACTATCAGGAATATATGGGGCAAGAGCTTACTAGTTTTACTACAGGCCCACTAACTTTGGATTTTATCATTTATATTTATTTCTGCCAAATAAATGGGTGGGAAGTACTACATAGTTTGTCGTTTAACTGCTTATTTAATATACATTAATTTTGGTTCTCAGCTATAGCACAATGAGTTTCTTAAAGGCAGAGGCAATGTTTTAATATTTCTTTTCTATTTAACAAATATTGAGTAGGGTACAGCACAGAGTAAGCTCACTACTTTACACTGACTGATGCCATTTATAGCTACTAGTGTAACATCTGATCTTACTTTACTAAAATAGGAAATATATTCATTTTACTAGTAAGGCATATCTAAATGATGAAAAATGATTCTTTTACCTGGTTGGAACAAAATCTTGCAGCCAAAAATAGGAAATTAGCGTTGATAATATTATAGACAAAGATGTTGCAAATCCTTTTAAAATATTATCCGCATACTTAATAACAGCAGCTATGACAAGGCCTCCAAGTGCCTGCAAAAGGTCAAAAAAAGGTTACTTTTAGAGATAAACAAGTGATTTCACCCTTGCAAACAACTCCAAAAATAAAGGAACTCTCTCAACTTCTCTATTTTTAACAAAATATAAATTTTAGGATTGATAGTTACAGGATTTAAAAACCCATAACAGAAGATTAAATTTTTTAAAAAAATCTCTTTAGAAACAATAAGATTCCAATCAACAGACAACCTCTTTCAAACAATATATGATACAATTGGTTTGCAATTTTTTCAATAAATATCTTAAAGACCATATAGAGACACATTACTGTAGGGGCTACAATGCACGAAGAAAACTGCCTTGGAGTTTGGAAACTCTGAACTCCTGCCTCACACATTTATAAGCCGTACAATTTTGGGGAAGTCATTTAATCTCTCTCTGTAAAATGGAGATCTTAATGGCAGTTACAGGATTGGTGTCAGGATTAAAGTAAATAATATATGTGAAGAGCTTAGCAGACAAACTTTAAAGAAAAATATAAACATTAACTGCTATTATTATTACAACAGAAAAAGCCCTAGATTTTGAGACAGAGAACCCAGGTTCAAATCATAGGTCAGTCACTTATGATCTTCTATACCTTGGGCAAGTCATTGATCCTCAGTGAGTTACTTAGTTCAGTTATCTCTAAAACAAGTGGGACTGAAGAACTAGATGATATTTAAGGCTGCTTCCAACTCTAAATCTCTGATGTTAATGATAAAAGAAAACTTCTGGGCAATAGCTGATGGCAGTTCTTTGTACTAGAACTTTAGCAATATTTTGAACAGAATTTTTATTTTCATTCATTAGTCAACAAAGCCTACCTAATTTGTATTACCTAGGGGATAGGAAAAATCCACACTGTGAATTATTTTAAAACAATTAGTTTATCTATTTACCTACAATCAAGAACATTCATTAATATGTTGTCCTTTGTAAATAGTAAATACTGCTGACTTAACGGTGGTTATTTTTTCCAGTAGTAATTAAAGAACTTCTGCAGATTCATACATACTCTTGTACCCAATTTCCCTGTTAATCATTTCTATTAATTTGTACATAGAATCTACAACATGGTTCTCAATAGCATGGTGCTCTCACTAATCAAGTGGGGTTACCAGTCACAGACTTAGAAATAGATATAAAACAAATATAGCCCAAGATGCTTAGTATAATGTGTTTATCTAATAGGCTAGCAGGACCTAACCACCTGAAATTTCTGACTATATGGCCAAACTCCGGCCAAATAATTCAATCTATCTGGCTCTGTAAAAACATATTCTTTGATAAAACTGCTGAAATCAAAATTCATGAAGCTGGTACATATAGATTTCTGTTCATAGGGTCCCTACTGAAAAAAAAAAAACATAGACACTTTAATACAGATACATATAACTTGATTAACAAAATATTTCTAGTGGAGGTTCAAAGGGAAGATGATCAACACTTAGAAATCTGTCTTCCCCTCTGGCTCTAATGCATACTCCAAGTAACCCATGATCCTCTAATTACCAAATACAATACCATTCACTCTTACACTCTTTGATAATGTGTCATATTGTCTACTGGAAACTCTTATCTTTTTAAAAAACGTTCTTTTCTATTAATAATGTATTCATACCTTATTGATTACAATGTAATCAACAAATACAATGTCCCAATTTTTTAAGTGTCTATTAAATTTAACTAGATAATAAAATTTCCCTGTTTAGGTCCCCTTCTAAACTTGTTTTCTTCTCTGTATTTTTTTTTTCTTATTTTCTTTTTTCATCTCTGCCACCTCCCACTAACTCTTTCACCTTTCTTTGACGAAGCCCTCCAATGTGACAAAAAAGCATAATGCAGCAAAACAAATCAACTCATTAGCCGTATCTGAAAACGTGTGCCTCACCTCCAGGCTGTCACTTCTTTGCCAAGAAGCAAGAAGCATGCCTCGACATTGAGTTTTCTGAAGTCATGACTAGTCTGAAATTTTTCTCTATTGTTTTCTAAGTTACTATTCTTTCTTGGTTCTCTTCCTACCTCTGTAACTGATTCTTTTCCATCCTCATTTATTCAACCATCATAATTATCTTCTGAGTTCTCTTGTTTCTTTTTATATTTCTAAATATCCTCATTCTGTTGTTTTTGTTCAGTTGTTTCAGTTGTATCCAACTCTTTGTAACCCCATTTGGGGTATTCTTGGCAAAGATACTAGAGTGGTTTGCCATTTCTTTCTCCAGTTCATTTTACAGATGAGGAAACCGAGGCAAACAAGGTTAAGTGACTTGCTCAGTGTCATAAAACTAGTATCTTGACGCCAGATTTGAACTCAGGTCTTCCTGACTCCAGACCCAGCATCAATCCACTTTGCCATCTAGCTGCCCCTTATTCTGTAGCATTATGAAATAGTCCAATGTTGGGCCTATTTTCAACTAAATGTCTTTCCTGGGATCATCATCCAATAAGAATAAGCCATAGGCAGAAGTTTGTTTAATTTGTGCCCCATGTAGCTGGCTCCCAAAAAGGCTTGATAAACATCATACACAGCTGGGTGGTTCAAATTACATGGTTTTTCTCCACACTGCAAGAGCAGACAAAAATCTTTAATAACAGTCACAATTTTTTTCAGTGCTCTGAAGACTTCCTCTTGGAACTGCTATGTTTCTAATTTCATTTCAAGAGTGAAATTCCCTGAAAGTATCTTTAAAGCACTTAGAAAGACTCCAGGAGTCATGAAAGAGTTTTCAACAAATTAGTCCAGAAATCTGTGACAGGCATTAAAGAAGCTATGCCCTCTAGGAACTAGCAAACAAATCCAGATGTTCTCTTACTGAAGGACACTGGGCTATGAAATGAAAAATTACAAGGGCCATAGAAAGTTTCCTTACCTCCCACAAAATATTTTTTACTTGATTTCTGATGCCTCATCCACTCTCAAGGTTGTAGCTGTCACTTTTATATAAATGACTACCCCCCACCAAAAAAAAGAAAACTAAAGCCCTGTGATGAGGATCTGTATTTCCATTCTTTACCTATTAAATATTCCTACTATAAGTCCTGCTTAGACCTCAAACTCATTGGATCCAAAATTGACCTCATTATCTCTCTGAAACTACCTCCTCTTCCTATTTCTGTAAACAGCATTATCATTATTTCAAAATAGGTAATGTATTTAAGATTCTTTGCAAACATTAAAGCAGTATATAAATACCAGTTGTTCTTATTCCAGCAATCCAGACTACAAACTTAAATGCCATCTCTGACTCTCTCCTTACATATAGTTAATCAACAGAGTCCTATCTATTCTCTCTCTGCAGTGCCTCTTTCTTGCCATTTGTAATGACACTATCTTTATGTCACCTGGCATTAGCCTCCTAATTCTTCCTCTACTGTACCCTACAGTTCTGATGCCAAATTTCCTTAAGCACAGCTCTCTTTTGTTCAAAAAATCCCAATGGCTCTAGAATACAATGGAAATTCCTAAATTTAATCCTAAATTCTATATGCGGGCTAACTTCAACCTCTTTCCAGCCTTATAATCCACTAATTTTGAATCCAAATCCCACCACTGAAACTTCCTAGCTAAGGGACCACAGGCAAGGGGCAACCTCTTTGAGCTTTAGTTTCCTCATCTATAAAATGGGAATAATAATACCTGTAGAATTATCTCACAGAGGTGGCTAGAAGGAATAGAAAATGTCTGTAAAGCACTGTGCAATCCTTAAAGTGAAATATAAATTTCTATATTATTGTTGTTGTTGTTGTTGTTATAGCATGCTTCCTCGCAATACCTTCCTACAGGCCTCTCTAATTCTCATCAATCCCAAAATAGAAGTGATTGCTTCCTTCTGAGGTTCCAAATCATTCTACAGGACTTAACACATTCCATGTGAGATTATAACTACTTGTGTACATTTCATCTCCCCTACTAGATTATAAGCTTCTTGAGGAAAGGGATGATGTCTTCCTCATTTCCGTATTTCCCACAACACATAACAATGGTTTGCACCTTGCTGGCCTCAATAAGTATCTTCTGAATGAATAAACAGTTACACTGTAGTGGAAAGACCTTTGGAGATCAGAGTAAGAACACTTTGGTTCTGTTGCTCCTCTCAGCAGAGGGGCAGCAGACCACATGTGGAGAATGATGAACACGCTGTCAGGCAACTGATGGGACAATTTCCTTTGCTTTGCTGAACTATGTAACACTTATTTGTTACACAGGGTAAGTTATTGGGAAATTTGGTGATTTAAAAAAACTTTCATTCTATTCCCACCACCACCACTTATCGGCTATGTCATCTTAAACAAAGCACTTAACCTGAGTCTCAATATCTTCATCTGTAAAATGGATTCAATGTTATTTTTAACACCTACTTCAAAGGATTGCTGTAAAGATCAAATAAGATAATGCATGTAAAGAGTTTATGTAAATGTAATCATTAATAATAATTAAGACTTGAACATCTTCAGCTATTCAGGCAGATATATAGCTATATAATTATATGTATATATACATTATTTGATACAGACAAGAATACACAGCTATACAATGCGATAGCATGAAGCTTTAAATACATCCTAGGTTTGAATATCAACATGGGTCCCCCATGAGCTTCAAAGTAGGGACCACTATTCTGTAACTTATTAAGACTTGTTACAAAGTAAAAAAAAAAAAAATTATACTGGGCATGTCTACGGCTATACCACAATCAGTTTGTAAGCTTGTATTTTCATCATGGTACACACACACACCCCAAAGGAAAAAAATCCATTCAGAACTTGACTTAAAATAAAATCTTCCCAAGAAGGAACTGCATATTCTGCATGAAATACTGGGTGCTATGTTACTACATCTGCTCAATGTGTACAGTTTATGACAGAATGTTCTGGGTATATTAGGCATATGAAGTTCATGGTAATTCCCAATTCCAAGGGATGTTAATTATTGATGTTATGTTATTCTTTGAAGGCTGGATCTTTAATTTTAAAACAGAAACAAAGAGATTTAACATACAGCTGTATTATAAGTGGGAGGTATGATTTCTTTCATTTTTAAACTTCCCAGTCTTGGTCAGAACTTTATTATAAGTTATCCTACTGAAATATTTATGAAATGCCATTCTTGTCAAGATCAATTTCTATCTATACTAAAATATATTTTTGATGGTGAAACTGAACTGAAACTTGGATGTGAAACTGATAGAGCTATTCAGTTCAGGAAATAGAAAGTTTCTTTATGATTTTCTCCAGTTTTCTGACATGTTTAAAATTGGATATATCATTTAGATTTTTCACTCTCTTCCACCACTCCTCCAGTACTTCTTTCCTCTTCCTCAGTTAATCTCCTTCCCAATTAGCACTGATTTTCGTTCTCAAGTTTCTGCTGTTCTTTAGGACACGGAATCCCATTCCATCTTAACTTTGAATTTTCTTGTAGAAAGCAGATATAGACACTATGATGGACATTGATGGGAATAACTTTAATATCAGGGCTTGCTCCGAGACCTTCAAACAAACAGATTTTTATTCTATGCAAATATAGGATTTTAAATGTTTTACCTGCAGAACAACAACTATCCAGGTCAGTTTGTTATATCCCTGAAAAAATCCATTCTTTGATACTAATTCTCCATCATAAATGTAAACACCCATTAATCCGAATATGCTCCCAAAAGAACCTTAAAAAGTTAAGAGAAAAGTCCAATCACTTGTTTTGTACTGCTTTGATACCAACCTGTCATAAAACTAAACGTTTATTTTTTCCTTTTTCATGATATTAGATGACTGTTAACAAAATACAGCAATTTTCAATTCAGTTCAACCAGCATTTATTGAGCACTTACTAAGTGCAAGGTACTTGGTATACAAAGACAAAATAAGCCCAAGTTAGGTGGTAGATAATATAAAGATCTCAGTCTTATCAAGATACCTGCTGCTTATCTCCTTCAAAAATAAGTACAAGATCAATCTTAGAAGCTCTGTGAAGCATGAAAGCTATTTACTCTCTGTTGAGATCAACATCTAATAAAATCTAGGGACAGAACTAATGAATGAGAGGCTAAAAGTAGCCCAAACTATCTAGAAAGTTCATTGGTAAAAGGCACACAGCCAGAGAGCACAAGGTTAAAACTTAACTCCAGTGTAAGACCATAATTAACCCTGAAGCACTCAGGGAATGAATTTGGAAAGGGCTATGAAATTCATCCATTTGTGACAATCTTGTCTCTGAGAGCTTTGTTAATGTCTAGATTACAACAGGAAAACCACTGGAATGTCATGCAAAATCAGAGTTAGCTAAATGGATGAAAAAAAAAAAAGCATGCCATCTATTTTCTCAACTTTGGAAAAGCTGCCACGAAGAGTACCTTACCATTTAAAAAATAATTAAGAGAACCAATGGGCCAGACTAGGGAACCTATCTGAGCTTCAGTTTCCTGAATTGCAAGGAATGACTTCTGATCAATTTTTGCAATAATATCTAAGACAAACTTGAAAACCTTAACATATATCTAAGGAAATCTTAACTATTCATTTATTTGTTTTGAGAATGAATATTCTCTCTTCAAGAATACAATTCAACACACATCTTATAATATGCAAGATGCAATGCTAGGTGGTGACAACAAAAAGAAAAAATATTAATGATCCTTGTCCTCAAGTAATTTACATTTTAAAGGATGCAACATGCACACAAATATAATGCAAGGTAATTTGAGAAGAGAGAAAAATCATAACTAGAAGGATAATGAAAGGTTTCATGAAGGAGGTAGTACATGGAATACAATATATCCTCATGAATTGTTGGGGGCAAAAATACATTCCAAGCATGGAAAGCAGGCTGGACAAATACACAACAGCAGGAAACGGAATGTCAAGTTCAGCTTAGCAATCCAATTTGGCTGGCATGTAGAATTTATGATGTGGAAAAGTAAAAAATAATGTCTAAAAAGGGAGACTGGAGGCAAAATGTGGATGACTTTAAATGCTACACTGAGTAATTTATATTTTATCCTAGAAGCAATGGAAAACCACTGAGTAGGAGTAACATGGTGAGACCTGGGGCTTTGACATCTATGTAGAAAATGGACTGGAGGAAAAATACTGGAAGAACAGAGACCAACTGAAAAGTTACAACAACAGTGAAAGAAAGAAAGGCTAAAAGACCAAACTAGAATTGGAAAAGTGCTGGATATGGGAGGCAAGAGAAGAGGAAAAATGATGATTGACTGCAAAATTGTGAATCTGGGTGATGAGAAAGACAGTGCCCCCTCCACAGAAGTAGGAAAATCTGAAAAGGGGACAAAGGCACAACAGACAGAGATGATGAATTTTCATTTGGATATGTTCAGTCTGAATCACCAATGGGGCATCCAGATCAAATGCCCCAGGTCAGGAGTTCAGGAAAGAGATGAGGGTGGGATGTAAAACCAGACCCTTCCTTTCTAAGCATTTTTGCTTTCTGAAGCTGGAATTTGTCTTACTTTTCCTATAAATCTAACTGTTCCTTAACAACCTTTCATTTTTTCTTATTTAATATTTTGTTTTTTTTCCAATTACATGTAAAAACAATTTTAACATTCTTCCACCTCCCCCCAAATTTTGAGTACCAGAATTTTTCCTCCCTCCCTACCTCACTGAGAAGGCAATTTGACATAGGTTATACATGTGTAGTCATGCAAAACACATTTCCATGTAAGTCATTCTGTGAAAGAAAACACAGACAAAAAAAAAAAGTAAAGAAAAAGTATGCTTGATCTGCATTCAGACTCTACCAGTTCTTTCTCTGGAGATGGACAGCACCTTTCATCATAAGTCCTACAGAATTGTTTTGGATCATTGTATTGCTGAGAATAGCAAAGTTATAGTAGATCATCATACAATATTACTGTGTACAATGTTCTGCTCATTTCACTTAGTATCAGTTCATGTAAGTCTTTCCATGTTTTTTTTTTTCTGAGAGCAGCCTGCTCATCATTTCTTAAAGCACAATAATAATATTCCATCGCAATCATATCCATCAACTTGTTCAGTCATTCCCTAAGTGATGGACATCCTCTCAATTTCCAATTGTTTGCCACCACAAAAAGAGCTGCTGCAAACATTTTCGTACACACAGGTCCTTTTCCTTTTTGTTTTTTATCTCTTTGGGATATAGATCTAGTAGTAGCATTGCTTGGTCAATGCATGGAACAACCCTTCATTAAAAAAAGAACAAACAAAAAAAACTTGCTTCCAGTTTCACAGCTCCTCAGAACTTGTCCTCTACAAGGGTCAAAGTACTTTGAAAAATAAGTATAAGGTTTTTTAAACAAAGATTAAAAGTAGTTTTATCATATTACTTAACTTCTAACTACTTTCTTCTTTAAGCATTTCATCCCTCCAGGGCAAAAGTAATCTACAAACCTTAAAAGGATGATTCTTTGCATGTCAACATCTGAAATATAAGGCACACTATATTTCTTACAAAATGTACTGTCTAAAGAAAAAAAAAGATAGAACAAGGGGAAAAGGAGATAGGTAGAGAAAAGGGAGGGAAAGAGAAAAGGAGAGAGAGCTTTCCTTATAACATGGTATGTTAATTTTAAAATACACTGTGAAATTGTAGCTAATTGGTTCTGGAAGAAAATATGTCAGTTGAAACATTAACACATGCAGTTAGTTCCATAGAAATAGTGTCATAAATGGGTAATTGGTTCTAGAACACTACACTGGGATATCAAGACTTTATGATGCAGCTCAGTGATGAAACATAAAAATTACTGCAAAATTATGCTGGCCAGGAAATCTTTTGCTAGATATGCTTATGTATTTTTGTAGACAGTGATTCTTTGCATATAATATAATTACTTTCTCAAAAGCACATTAAAAATGTACACTAAAGACTTACCAAGTTGAATATTTCTAATCCACACAGATTGCTTGGTTTCTTTTAAAATTTTCTCAAAATAAACTCCTGCAAAGCCACTTGAAAAACAAGCTGTAAGAACTGCCATCAGACCTACAAACTGAGAGCCTGCTGAGAGTTCCTTAGAAGACGATTCTTGAGAATCTGAGGGCCACTAAACAAAATCAGAAAGAATTTTGAGGTTAAACGTGTGTGGTATTTTTCATACTTAAACTCTTAAGTCCTAAGATACAAATTCAATATCATTCCTCAAAGTCCAAAAATAGTGTAAAAATAAATTCAAGTTCTATGTAAACTTGATTTCAGGTTTCATCTCTCTTATGTAGCCCAGGCTACTACCTTAGGGAGCAACTAGGTGGCACAGAGTGCTAGGTTTGAAGTTGGCAAGATTCATCTTCCTGAGTTCAAATCTGACCTCAGGCAATTACTAGCTCTGTGATCCTAGGCAACTCATTGAAACTTGTTTGCCTCTGTTTCCTCATCTGTAAAATGAGCTGGAGAAGGAAATGGCAAACCACTCTAGAATCTTTGTCAAGAAAACCCAAATGAGGTCGTGAAGACTCGGACATGAATGAAATAACTGAACGACATCAACACTACCTTGAAATTCTCAATAACTTCCATTACACTTGATCCATCTATGCCCAGTATCTATTGTTTCATCTCTCTCCTCCGTCTTATGGAACTTCTGGAGAAGGCCATCTACAATCAGTACCTCCACTTCCCATTCTCTTCTTAACTCTATAGTCTAGCTTCTGAACTCATCATTCAACTGAAACTTCTTTCTTCCAAGTTGCTAATGCAATTGCCAAAATCATGGCCTTTTTCTCACTTGTCATGCTTCTTGACCTCTCTGCAGCTTTAGACATTGCTTTAGATATTTAGACATTGACGGTTCCTTCTCTCTAGGTTTTTGTTACACTATTCTCTCTTAGTTTTCCTCTTACTTAATCTGAACATTCCTTCTTAGTCACCTTTGCTGAAACTCCGATCAGGTCATGCTCACTTACCATAGGTATCCGCCCGGACACTGTCCTAGGCCCTCTTCTCTTCTCCCTCTATACTACTTAATTTGGTGAGCTCATCAACTCCCATACTGATGATTCTCAAATTACTTATCCTAATTTCTCTGCTAACCTCTGGTATTAAATCTCCAACTGCCTATCAGTCATCTCGAACTGGAGGTCCTATAGACACTTTAAACTCATCATGTTCAAAACTAAATTCATTTTTCCCCAAATGCTCTCTTCTTCCAAACTTCCCTATTATTGTCAAGTCAATCAGTCAATAAACATTAAGTGACTACTATGTGCCAGGCACTTCGCTAAGCTCTGGGGATATAAGAAAAGGCCCTCAAAAAGCTCATTAATGAAGGAGACAACAAACAAATACAGGCAAAACAAGCTATATACAGAATAAATAGGGAGTAATTAAGAAAGAGAAGGCACTAGAATTAAGAGGAGTTAGAAAGGCTTCCTATAGAAACCTGTTGAGGACACCACCATCTTCCTAGTAACCCAGGTTCAAAAACTAGGTGTCATCCACAACTCCTCACTCTCTCTCTCCCCCATATCCGATCTGTTGACAAGGCCTGTCTATTTTACTCTTGTAATATCTTTTACATACGCTCCTTTGTCTCCTCTGACACTGCCACCCTGGTGCAGGCCCTCATCATCTCACATCTGGATTATTCCAATAGCATGTTAGTTGGTCTTCTACTAGACAAGTTTCTCCTGACACCAGGCCATTCTTTACTCAGCTGTCAAAATGATCTAAAGCACAGGTCTGACAATGTTATCTTCCTATTCGATAAATACCAGTGGCTTCCTATCTCTTCTAGAATCAAATATAAAATCCTGTTTGTATTTAAATCCCTTCATAACTTAGCCTCGCTCCCCATGCCCACCTTTCTAATTTTCTTATATATTTTTATTCCTCCTCTACATACTCCCCGATCCAGTGACACTGGCCTCCTTACTGTTCCTTGAACAAGATACTCTATCTCCTAATCTAAGGCATTTCTACTAGCTATCTCCCATGCCTGGAATGATCTGCTTCCTGGCTTCTTTCAAGTCCTAGCTAGTCTCCTTTTCTACAGGAAGCCCTTTCCAATCCCTCTTTATTATGGTGCCTTCCCTCTGTTGATTATTTCTGATTTATTCTGCATATAGCTTGCTTGTACATAGTAGTTTGTATGCTGTCTTCCCCATTAGACTGCGAGCTCCTTGAAAATAGGAACTGTCTTTTACCTTTCTTTCCATTTTCTGCACTTAATGCAGTGCCTGGCACATGAAATTTCTTTTTTAAATCTGTCACCCCAGATGATCATGTTAGATCAGAGTGAGTGAAAACTGTATGAATCTGATAACAACAGATGTGGCTTAATGCTTACAATATCCCTTACTGAATTTCATCATCATTTCTTCCTTACAATATTCCTCACTGTCTCTCAACTACCTGAGTCAATGCAGAAATGAACATGGAAGAACTGCAGAATTCCAAGGACAACAGAAGGAAGCCAGTGACAGCAGAACCCAAAACAGTGACAGGAAAGATAGCAGTGTGGAATAGGAGAAGTAATGAGAGATGCTAGAGACAAAGAATACAAGTTGGACATACGAGGCTATCATGCTAAGTACAACAGCTTGGCATACACAACGTGGCATGTATGTTACATCTGACTTACTGCAGAGGTCTCCTCTAATCCTATTACTTGTCCTATTTTATTTTCACTAACTCATTACATACTCTCTAAACTGAAATTCTTTCTGATTTCCCTACTTCCATTATCGTCATCAATATTTTCCTGGTTTCAAAACCTAGGGACATCTTTTGCTTTCATCAGGGCCTATTACCTTATATGTAGGTCTGTGCATGTTACCTGCCTTTTCAATAAACCCCAGTGGCTTCCTATCACCTCTAGGATCAAATATAAACTCTTCTGTTTGGCATTCAAAGCCCATCATAACCTAGTTATTTACACACATACACACCCCTCCTAGTTTTCTTACATCTCAAGGCTACTCATTTAAGATGTTATATCTTTTTTTTTTTAAGTCAGTCATCATAGATGATCAGACCAAAGTGACATCCTCCATATCCAAAATAGCCACTAAGTTCTGTCAATTCTTCCTTCATCATATGTCATTACCATTTCTTCTTTTCAATTCTCATTACCACCACCCTTGTTCAACCACTTATCACATTACACCTGGAAATTCCAGCCACCTATTAATTGGCTTCTCTGTTTTAATCCACATAGAATACCACTATCATATTAATTTTGTTAAAACCCCACTCAGAGCATGCCACTCCTTGGTCAAAGTATTCAATTATCCATCCTATGGTTCTGTATTGCCTATAAAATCTAAATCCTTATAGAGGCGTTCAAAGTCCTCAACAAGCTGACCCCAACCTATATTTTCCACCTTTATTTCCCATTATTTCTCAACACTGATCTTCTGCTACAGCCAAACTTATTTACCCATTATCTCTTGTAGTTTCCTGTCTATATGCCTTTATTCACACCAATACCTCTTCCTGCAATGTCCTCCTCTCCTTTCCAACTGTAAAAACTCTACCTATGTCAAATTACCTATCCTTCATGAACCCTGAACATACTAGTCAAAAATGACTTCCTCTGAATTCCAATAGCACTTACTATCTGAACCACTCATTTAAAAGTAGAAAAAAACACTTATTAAGCTCTTACCTCATATTAGAAATTTATCACATATGATATCTCTTCTATTCTATCTCAAACTGATATGTCTTTGATTGCTTGATTGCTACTTAACTTTTTTATACATTTAGGACTTTTCTTCCCAACTACATCCTCTGCTACTTGCTACCTATTTGACCTCAGGCAAGTCATAAACTCTGTGATTCAGTTTCTTCACTTACAAAATGAGGGGGCTAGGTTATATTATTTCCAAGACTTTTTTTTTTTGCTTTAAATCTATGGTTCTGTGAAGTAGGTTGTAATAATCTTAAGGACAAGAAATGTACTTTAAATTTCTATATATCTTCCACAATATTATGTAGGACATAAGCATATATGACCAATGATTCAGGATTAAAGGATCACAGACATGAATTAAAGTCTTAATTCTTAAGTCCTTTCCAGCATTTGCCTATGTACTACACAACATTGTGGAACACATCATCCTTTGATACTCACACTACATTAGTACCCTCTGCCCCTATGACACCTCCAAATGGAGAGCAGAAACCTTCTCCCAGAACCTATAAAAGGAAGGAGCCCAGCCTAGCCATCTCTTTATTTCCCACCCAGCTGTGCACCTATGGACTTCTCCATCGTGTGTCCCACCTCCAGGTACCTTTCCTTCTCCCTATGCCCTTTTTGTGTTGTCTTCCCCCATTAGATTATAAGGTCCTTGAGGGCAGGGGCTGTCATTTTTGTATTTGTATCTCTAGCACTTAGCATAGCACCTGGCACATGGTAGGCACTTAATAAATGTTTATTGACTGAGTATGCAGAAGTTTAAAGCACACTTGTTCTCAAGAATCTCAAAGTCTTATGGGTAGTTAGGTGGTGCAGTACATAGAGCCCTTGCCCTGAAATCAGGAGGACCTGAGTTCAAATCTGGCCTTAGACACTTATCAGTTGTGTGACACTGGGCAAATCACTTAACTCCAATTGCCTCCAAAAAAAAAATCTTATGATCTAGTTCATAAGATCAAATATTTAGACATGAAAGTGATCATATAAATCATTTAATTCAATCCCCTCATTTACAGGTGAAGAAATTGAAGCTCAGAGAAGTTAAGTGATCTGCCTAAAGTTATACCCATCAAAAGTAATGTTCAATACATATTTGATTTGATGTAATGGGTAGTCACATAAACAAATAAAGATGACATAGTATTCATTCACAACAATTATTTTTTAAAACTACAATGAACACGGAAGATAAACTTATCTTGAATAATTTACCTGTACAAAAGTGACACCTGCCATTAAAATCACTAGAGAGAGCCACTGGTACAAACCTAATTTTTTACTAAGCATGGACACAGAAAACAGTGCTGTTGTAAGAATTTTTAATTGATAAGTAACCTGGAAAAAAAAAGAGAACAGGTATTATTATTATTGTTATTATTATTATTGTTATTGTTATAGTCACTTTTTAAAAGCACTATAAGAAAATTTTTTTCTCAAGTACCTGATAAGTGGCTGCATCTAGATTTGATAATGCTACATAGAGTAAATTATTCTGAAGAGTATATATTCCTGATGGAATAGCAAGTTTAAGTGTTTCCATAGGCTTGTTTAGAATTTCATCATGTAACACTCTATTCAATGCTCGAAGACTGCATTCTAGGGGGAAAAAACACATAAAAAAAGACCAACATAAGTAAATAGCTTCACTCACAGCAAGTCACAACCTCTCATGGTTTTAGTTTTCTGATTTTGCCCCAGGGCCATCTCCAGCCAAGACCCTGACACCTGTCTTCTGGGTCTGGCTCATCTTCAACATTGGGTGCTGCTAGGATAAGACCCACCACCTACTTCCTGGCTTTTGTAGCCTACCAAGCTTTCTCCAGTGCCACCTTGACCTGGGACAAGAACCTCCTCCCCATCTACCATCCTCTAGGACCTTTTCTAAATCTGACTTGGAACCAACAGCTCCCAAATAGATTCCCACATGTCCTTTCTGCTCCTGCCTGCCTTGAGGTGGGCCTCAATACACAGAACACATCACCACCTGCCACAAGGCTGGATCTGGCAGGAGAACCCTGAACAACCTAACCACATACTTCACTTAATGGATCTCTCTCTAACCACTGACATTCTGCCTAGTTTCATTCCTCAATGGTTAGCATACTCCAACCCCCTCACACTTTCCTCATTCTAGTGATTCTGAGCTGCCAACATACAAAATTTTTTCCCTCACCCCCAACTGCTTATTCCCTTACTCACATTCACTTCAAACCTATCCTCTCCCCCCCACCCAGTATTCCACTTAAATATCCTCACTCCTTCCACTGTGCCCTATAGAATGCCTACTCCATAATAACAAACTTACTTTCATCTTAAACTTTGTTTCTCACTCTTACCTTCTGGCACTCACTTGAGACCTAGTTACCTCCTCATGACACTGATTCCTTAGTCACTCTTTCTATAGCCACTGGCTATACCTTCTTTTATACTCAACTCACTAATTGTAGTGAAGGAGTTAGAATACTTCTTCCTCCCCACTGCTATGTGCAGACTTTCCATCTATAATCCACTACCATCATTCAGCAGATGATCACAGTGTACAAATTTATCAGTCAGTCTTGATTTTAGTGGCTTCTAAGACATTCTCCTTCTTTCCTCAATGAGTTCAGTGTCTGGCTAACAGCTTTCTATTCTAACTCCTGCCCTGAAACTAAAGGGATCTCAACACACCTATTTATGCTCTCTTAAATATTCTAACTTCCAAGCTTCTCAATCTACTCAATTCCCATGACTTATTCCTCTATTCTACCTTAGCTACACACACAGAACATGGCCATGCCCTTAATTTTGCCACTATCCATAAGTGTTTCAATTCCATGTCAAAAATTCCAAAATTCCTTTATCAGATTCATAACCTTTCATCATTCTACCTTTCCCTTTGTCTTATGACCCCATAGCCCTGTTCTTAAGTCTTCAGTACCTCCATTTCCTCTACCCTTCAGTTTTTTCCAGGCTACAGGTGTTAGCTACAGGTGTACAGCTAGCTAACTGCAGGTGACCCTCTGCGCTTCCTTCCTTATCTTGACTCTTTTGTGAAAAAAATGAACCTTATATTATTCTCTTTTCTCAGGTCCCATTTTTTCTCATCAACAATCAAGCCCTGACAAATCCCAATCAAGGATTACACCTGCTCTCTGTCTCCAGGGCACACTTATGTCATCTAATCTCAACTGGGTCCTCAAGCAATAAGGCAACTATTCTACTCCTCCCAAATCTTGTTTGCTATTTGCTCTCCTCAGCAACAGTTCCAAATCTCTTTTCAAGCTGCCCAATGCACTCTTCCTTCAACCTTGTCATCTGACAGCCTCATCTCATACTTCACCTAAATATCTAGGACAATTTCTGAGAGTTCCTCTTTCTTCCCTCCCCATCCTCATCCTCATCCCGAGTGTATCACTCAGACATCTCCCCCCACTGTCTCCTCCTTTACTCTGATCTCTGATATGAGGTGGCCCTTCTCTTTGCTAAGACCAAGTCATCTACATGCATCTACATGTATTCCCTAGGGTCTTCTCCAGCAGACCATCAACTCTGTCCATGCTGCTTATTGATAAACCCTTGTCTCTTAAATCTGTATAAAGAAAAAAGGAAAGGAAAAAACCCCCACTATCTGTTCTATATCCTTCCTGCCTTTCACATCTAAAACTTCTTGAGAAGGTTATCTATATTCGCTAGGTATCTTCACTTCTTTTCCTCTAAACCACCTGCAATTTGGCTTTCGACCTCATTATTCAACAGAAATTACTCTCTACAAAATTACAAATGATCTTTTAATTGTGCAACCTAAGCTTTTTCTAAATCCTCATTCTTCTTGATCTCTCTCCAGCATCTGCCCACCTTGTCCTTCTAGATAATTTCTCCTTTCTTGAGTCTTCATGACACTTCCCTCTCCTTGTTCTCCTATCAGTCTGCCATTTCCTTCTTTATCTCTTTTGCTGGCTTTTCATCCATATCTTGGCTAATAACCATGAGTGTCTCCCAAATCTCTCTCTGAGGCTATCTTCAATTTTCCCTCTCTACTATGGGTCAACAACCATATCCGTGTCCCATATCCATGGGATAAATCCAACCTGCCACTTGTTTGTGCACAGGCAGTGGGCTAAGAATGATTTTATATTTTTAAGTAAAATGAAACCTTATTTAATGATCTAAAAACCACTCATAGTTCACTGGCCATACAAAAACAGGCAAGGGACCAGATTTTTGACCTGAAGGCCATAGGGCGCAGAACCCTGCTGTATATTATCTCACTTGGTGATCTCATCATCTCCCAAGGTTCAATTAACATCTCTACGTAAGTGATTCACAGCTCTATATATTTAGCCTTAGACTCCCCCAACAGTTTACCATCATCAGCTGCCTTTTGGAGTTCTTGAAAAGTATGACCTAAAGGCACCTCAATCTTAACCCGTCCAGAAGAAAACATATTATCTTTCCCCTAAAATCCTTCACTCTTTTGAACTTTAACTTTTTCTTATTATTGTTGATAGCACCACCATTCTTTGAGTCATCCAGGTTTAAAACCTCAGTATTATCCTCAACTCCTCCCTCTTATACACCCCACACATACAATTTGTTGTCAGATTTTCCCGTTTCTACCTTCACAACATCTCTCTTAAACATCCCTTCCTCTCCACTCATATAACTGCTACCCTCATCACCCACTCACCTGGACTACTGCAATAGCCTTCTAATGGTCTTAAAGTCTCTCACCACTCTAATCCACCCTCTACTAAACTGCCAAAGTGTTTTTTCTAAAGAATAGATCTGACCATGTCAATGCCTTACTCAATAAATTTTAGAGTCTCAATACCTCCAGAATCAAAGCATTCTGTTTGGCATTTAAAAGACTTCGTAACTTGGCCTCTTCCTACAGTTTCAGTCTTCTTTCACTTTACTCCCTTCCACATTCCCTACAATACTGTCCGAGTTGCCTTTTTTCCTGTTCCTTAAACTAAATTCATTTGCTGATTTTGTGCCTTTAAATTGGCTGGCCCCCCATGCCTGGAGTGCTCTCTCTCATCACTATCCCTCTGCTTCCCTGGCTTCCTTCAACACTTCCTACTTTCTGCAGGGGGTCTGTCCTGGCCTTCTACTTCCTTATGCCTCCCAGCAGAGATTACCTTCCTTATACTTTGCATATATCTTGCAGGTACCTATTTAATATATTAAATGTAACTTCTTTGAGGGCAGAGACTGATTTTTGCTTTTCTTTTTATCTCCAGCTCTTAGCATAGTGCCTGGCACACAGTAAGTGCTTAATAAATTGTCTTCTGACTGTTAAGTTTTGCAATTTTATTCAATTCAATCTAATTTAACAAACACTTATTAAGTCCCCAGTACATGCACAGAAAAATAAAAAACGAGGGACCTCTGTTTTCAAGGGGATATAACAAGTGATAAAAGAAAAGAAGAGATCCAAACATATAATTTAGGAATATTTGAAGAGGAAAAAAAATTTCAGTTGGTTGGGGGGGGGTTGGAAGGGAGGAAATCACAGAATACACTGAGGAAGAGTAGCACCTAAATTAAGCTCTACAGCAGCACTTCTTAAACAGTGGGTTGCGACCCCACGGCAACAGTAAAAGGTTTCTGAACGTGCAATGACCAATTAATTCAAACTCAAACGCATAATGAATCTGAGGTGTTTCGGGCAACGCTTGCCTGTGTTGCATTGCACAATTCCACCGCAGCCTTGGTTCTGCACTATGCATGTCCTCAGGTCACACAACCAAACTGCAAAATGAGTGGAAAAAGTTTAAGCTCTGCAAAAGGAAGAAAATAAGTGTGAAACATAAGAGAAGTGAATGCATTCCAGGTATAGGGGTGGTTTATGTGAATGCATGACAGCAGGAGATGACAGGTTGAGTTCAAAGAACAGCAAGAAATCCAGTTTATGTAAAATGTAAGAAGGGTAGCAATGGGAAATAAAGTTGGAAAAGTATGAATTAAATATCAGGTTAAGGAGTTTGTATTTTATCTTCTAGGCAATAGGAAGACACCAAAGGGTTTTGACCAGGGAAGTTATATGAAACTACATACTAGAAAAATATTTTATTAATAAGCTGAAAAACAAATTAGAGAGTACAGGGATTTGTATCAGAGAGATTAAGAAGCTATTACAGCAGGCTAAGTGAGAGGGTAATAAAGGACCTGAACTAGGGTGGTGGAGGTGACAGGAAAAAGCCTGATTCCAGAGATCAATCAATCAACAAGCATTTATTAAATACCTATTATGTATGGTGCACTGTGTAAGAGGAAGAATCAACAGGACTCAAGACTGGATTAGATCTGGGAAGCAAGGAACAAAGAAAAGCCACAAATGACTTTGAGTTTTTAAGCCTCGGAGATTGGGACAATGGAAGTGGCATCAAAAGAAATACATTAGTTGTGAGGACAGGCATGTTTAGGGACGAAGGTCATCAGTTTTTGGTTTTGGACGTGTTCACTGTGATCTGAACACAACTCTTTTTTTTTGGTTGTTGTTTGTTTTTGTCTTTTTTTCTTTGGCTAGGCAATGGGGTTAAGTGACTTGCACAGGGTCGCACAGCTAGTAAGTGTCAAGTGTCTAAGGCAGCATTTGAATTAAGGTCCTAGGGCAGCTAGGTGGTGCAGTGGATAGAACACCAGCCCTGAAGTCAGGAGGACCTGAGTTCAAATCCGGACTCAGACCGAACACTTGACACTTACTAGCTGTGTGACCTTGGGCAAGTCACTTAACCTGAACTGTCCAAAAAAAAAAAAAAAATGAACTAAGGTCCTGCTGACTTCCAGGGCAGGTGCTCCACAGCTCTTTTTAATTTCTATATTAGTAACTGCTCCTAATGCTCAAGGTTAACAGGAGAATGACCTCCAGGCAAGAAATTAAGTACTCTGAACTATTTTTTTAAACCAAAACTTCTTTAAATACTAATGTAAATTAAATCCAAAAGAAATGAACCTAAGGATAATTATTCTCAAATACTCTCATCCCTCACAACTCACATATTTTCTAATAAGAAATAAGGCTCTTTCCCTACACCAACTCTAATTTTCATTTAACTTTTAACTGTTCTACAATCAAGGATACATGAAAGATGAAAATTTATGTAATCCTGCAATATTTCAACTAGTAGTTTCAAACTTTTCTTAGAAAAAATTTTAATGAAAGATATTAATCAGAAAACAACTAAGTATAAATACATTTAGTTTTACTTTCTCTTCTTATTCATTGCCCTCCCTCTAGTAAAGGTACTAACAGGAGATTTCCTGGCATAGTAGAGAGAAAACAGGAATGGGAATCAGGAGATCTTGATTCTAATTCCAAAGTTTCGTCACCGTGGGAAAATCATTTAACCTCTCTGGGCTGCAATGTCCTCATCTGTAAAAGGTGACTGAATTAGTTAATGTTTTAAGTTAAGTCTTTCTAGTGCTAAGACTCTATGAATAATAAAATGACTCCAAAGCACCAGCAGAATAAAAAAAAAAGGTCAAACAATGAACCTGGACATCTCAAATGTACCTCAAATTCAATATGTCCCACAATGAACTCATCTGACTTCCCTGTTTCTGTTAAAGGGGAATGATGCCCCCAACCTTTCTTTCTCCCATTGCACTAGGTGGCACAGTGGATAGAGTGCTGAAACCTGGAATGAGAAAGTCCTGAATTAAAATCCAGTTCAGACACTATCTGTGTGATCCTAGGTAAGTTACTTAATTGCTGTTTGCCTCAATTTTTTCATCTGTAAGATGGAGATAACAGTAGTATCAATGAGGATAAAATGAGATATTTGTAAGGCACTTTGCAAACCTTAAAGTGCTATATAAATACTAGCTATTAGCTACTAATATTATTATTGTTTCCCTTTCAATAAGATTCTATCACTTACAATCTCTAATGTCCATCCTCTCCTTTCTATTCCCAGTACCATCTCCCTAGTTCAGGCCCTTACTAACTTAATCTAAACTCTATACTGCAACAGCTGTCTAACTGGCATTTCTACCTCTAGACCCCTCTGTCAGATTAATCTTTCTCAAGTACGGCACCTCTGATTATGTTTCTATTATACTACAAAAAAATCTTTAATGACTCCCTCTTGACTAATGATCAGAGTTTAAACTCCTTAGCTAGAATTCAAAGTTCTTTACAGTTTAGCCCCAACCACCTTTCAGCCTTATACTCCATTCTTCCTTCACTGCACTCTATTCTCCAAAAATTTAAAGGCCTCAACAACGTGGCTTTGGCTTACTTTTCTAGACCTATTTCACATTAGTCAACTTTAGGCACTCTGCATTCAAGTCAAGCTGGCCTATCAGCAGTTCCCTAACCTCCATATAACATTTCCCATTTTCATGTCTCTAGTACAACGGAAGTGTCTTAATGACAGAGACATTCATTTTTGTCTTTGAATTGCCAGGGTCTAAAACAGACCCTGTACCAAAGAAAGCATTTAATAAATGCTTGCTAAACTGAATTAAATTGCTTAGACTTTACTGTATGTAAGGAATGTTCTCCTTCATGTTCCGTCTCCTTCAAGATTTAGCTCAAGGGCCACCTCCTACAGGCCTTTCCTCACTCTCCAGTTGTTAGTAACCCATCTCTCCAAAAATTATTTGTGTAGTTTTATTTGTCCTTGTATATCCTCTAGCAGAATAATTATAACTGACGTTTATATGGCACCTTAAGTTTTGCACAGACATTATCCTTAAGGGCAGGGCCTGTCTTATTTTTGTCTTTGCATCCCTAGCATTTAGCACAGTGCCTGGCACCACATTAGACGCTTAATAAATGTTTGCTGAATTGAATTCCAAGCTCTATTATCGCCACTATTTAAATATACCCCACATTCCTCTGCTTAGACCGTCAACCCCCAGCTGTACCAACTGAAATGTGACCCATCATTCAAGGTCTGGCTTAAATACCACTTCCTTCATGAAGTCTACCTTAGTCCCCCAGCAAGATACAACCTCTGTCTCCTGTGAACTCCCAAAACATTTTGATGCATTTATTGTATTTTTATATACTGTGTATTATGGTTATTTAGGTATCTTTCATCCCCCAGCTAGACTGCTTGCTTTGAGAGGTTATGCCATGTTGCCTTATTCATCTTTACACTGTTTCAAAGTATCCTGCACATAGTAGGGGCTCAGTATGTTATTTGTTGAATGAACTGAATGAATTAGCTTAGTAAACTTTTTTATACCACAGAGGTGATACATACATGAAGAAAATAGTACTGTTTTCAGTCATATTTTCAATGTATATAAAAAGACTTACTTATAAAATTCATTTAGGCCTGTAGACCTAGGTCATTTATGGACCCATCTTATAAAGCAAGTATTGATAATGAATGAAAATTTATATTACTCCAAACCATGAATCATACACAGAACATGCAGTCTGATCATTAGAATACGGAAAAAAATCTTCCTAACCATTGGTAAAATGTTAATTTTTTTTACCATAAAAAGCCTTCAGTACGTTTCCTCAAATATCATGAAGTAGAAAATATTACAGCCAGAAGCATAAATATAATTCCCTTCTACTTTGCCCTATAAAGACAAGATATCATGTTTCACCTTTTAAAAAAAACTCCCTATTTTCATTTTATTTTGTTGTATTTGCAGTTCAATCTTTTGGTAAAACAATATTTTCACACTGATTCATTTAGTGGATTTTGGTTTTAGGGTCTTTAGGAGCAATATTTTGAAGGCTGAAGAGGCAAAATAGGAGTCCCCAAAAGAAAAGTAAAACAGAAAAGAAATGAATCCCTTGTAAAACCAAAAAAGGGTCATAGAAGGTAAAAGCAAGGAAATTATGGTCTGCCTAGTGGGGATAAAAGGTGTGGGGGGGATTACTAGAAGGAATATCCTGCACCTGTCTCCTAAAATAATACCCATTCCATCCCCAACTCTTACCCAAAATAAGACAACTAGGCAAATTTGAGGACTTCTCACCTGGCCCCAGCCTGGTCACCTGGACAGTCCAGGCAAGAGGCCCCTAAAACACAAGGGCATGAGATTGAAGAAGTCTGCACTTGGTCAGCCCCACTCTCCCATATCCCAAACAAGCTGTAGGAAAAGGAGAAAAGGCAGATGAGAGAAGGGAAACCCAAATGTGCCTCCTGCCTACAGCTTTCTCATCTTTCTTCCTACACTATCTACCATACCTAGAAGTACTCTCCAAGCAGGTAACATGGAACTTCTAGTTTAATCTAGATAAAATCTATAATCTGAATCTGTAAACAGTGGCTTTCCCAAAATTCCTGGATACTTCAAAAAGCCCCTGAGCCACAGTTCTATTTGTTTACACTCATTATGGTAGTTACACAAAGCAAACAGGTGGGCCTAGCTTCCTTCTGGCAGCATTCATTGGATAATTCAAACATTTATTAAGCACATAATATGTGCAAAAGGCAGCATGTGACAGTGGACGGTGTACTAACCTCACAGGCAGAAATAACTGCTCAAAGTTTGCCTCTCAGGCCTACAGGTCCGTGATGTTCCACAAATCACTTACTCTCTCAATAATCCCAGGCAACATTCTAAGGCTATAAATTGAAGAGCAGGTATCAATCTACTTTGGTTGAGAGAATTTCCTCCCTGGGAGCTCCCTAAGACCATGAAATTACAGGTTCTGTCAAAAAAAAAAAAAAGTACTATGTGCAAGGCAATATGATACTCAATAGAACCTTCCCTTATTTGTGGCAAAAAAAAGCATGAAATCTCATAGAAACAGGTAGGTAGGGAGGCACATTTTGTTTGTCCTTATTTTGAAAGTGACTACTACAACAGGAACTGAAATGCTAATTTGCTCATGTTCTTACTAAGGAAATATTTAGTTTGCCTCAAGGGCCTCACAAGTGACTAGTTACATGGCCACACAAATCCTCCATTAACCCAGATACACTGCAATAGACTTGAAGAAACCAAAATACCTGATCAAATTAACTACTGTGAGCTTAGGACCTAATATATTTAGAGAATGCTTGTGAAGTTATGCTTTGTTTCCATAGGATCTTAAGCTAGCAGTACCTTATAGACACAAATGATGGAACTCAAAAAGGTTTGCGATCCCAAATACCATGTAACCTCATGCGTGAACATTCTTCATATTTGTCACTGATTAACCATAGGATATAATATAAAACAAAGTGATATTCTTTTATTTATTTATTATTATTTATATTTTATTTAATTTCTCTCCTGAGCCAGATCCACATCTCCAAATGCCCACAGAATATCTCTACCAGGATATTGCAATGGTACTTCAAACTGAATGTCCCAAATTGAGCAAGTTATCTTTTTTCCCCAAACCCGCTACTGCTCCTTACTTCAATATTTCTTTCAGTGGTACCACCATTTATCCCAAAATTATGTCTGAAACTTGGGGTAATCTTTGACTCTTCCTTCTCTTCTCATATCATTATTAAGACCTGAAAACTTCACCTCTATAGTATCTTTCCAATCCATCCATTATTCTATTCCCATTGCTAACATCTAGTACAGACACTCATTATGACCTACCTAAGCTATTTCAATAGATTCCTAATTGGTCTTTTTGTTTCCCCTCTATTCTCAATCCAAACCATCCTTCATTATGACCTCTTAGCTGTCTTGCTAAGACGATCCTAAACTGTGATGGGGATCAATGGCTCTGCTGAAAGTGGCATCATCTGTGCTGAGGTCCCGATGACCTTGAAGTTGATCCCATTTATCTTTGCTATTTTGCATCAGGGGCCCATTGTGAAATAGCTGTGACATCACTTCCACTACCTGAACTTCAGTGGGGAAGGGGTATTAATTGTTTATTGTCTTTCCATTTTTACAGTTCTTATATCTATATTAAGCTCTTCCTATAGTGCTACCTATGTTGAGCTTTTCTGAATCTTCAAGGTCAGGATTATCTACTAGCGGCGGAAGATTACTTAGAGGAACTGTGGAACCTTGTTGCCAAGGGGTACAAGGTAGCAAGGCACATTTATTTATTTATTTATTTTATGTAGCCAAGGTTCATTTTTCTTTAAAGCGGCAAGGAAGCTATCCTTGGTATTAGACATGATTGGCCCAGAGGACTAGGATTTGAACTAGTTGACTGGTATGGCTTTCTAAGGCATAAAAAACTCAATCTATGAGAAGTTAAGACTTCTCAGGTTTGGTAAAATACTCATTGCAACAAGTCATTATACCTCTTGAATTATGCATTGCCACCATGACTGATGCAGAGGCAAAAGGGAGGCTCATCTGCCCAAATCAATGTTAAATCTTTTTTAATCACTCCTATGATTCAGAAAACTCCTATTTGCTAAATATTTTATGTTCAACAAGCATCTCATTGAATTCCAATCCTAAACTACTAGACTGGCCTAAGTTAGGTCTGGTCCATAATAACAACATTCCCAGGCATTTTCCTTTTGTGTAACAATGATAACAAACACAATTAAAATTTATCTACCACTTTAAATTATTTTCTTACAACTTTGTGAACAAATAGAAAGCCAACAAACCATGTAAATTTTATTTATGAGGAAACAGAGTTGTTCAGAGGTTAAGTGACTTACCTAAGGACACACATAATGACAAATGTGGGAAGCCAAGATTCCAGGAGACCTATGTATGTTGACTCCAAAACTGTGCTCTACCCACTGTACTATACACTTCCTAAATTTACTTCTACTCTAAGATTTTCCATGTTTTTTTTTTAAAGACTTTTGAATACAATTAACACTCCCTGGCCAACACCAAGGTCTTCCCAATCTTGTACCAAGCTTGATCTTTCCAGCCTTATCTCAAACTACTTTCCTTGGTGTATGCTATACTCCAGCCAAACTGTAATACTTTCCATGCAGTTCTTTATTTTATAGGATCATAGAATCACAAATTTAAAGCTGAAAAGGGCCTTAAAGGTCATTGAGCCTAACATCCTCATTTTTCAGTTGAGGAAACTGAAGCCCAGAGAAGCTAAGTGACTTGCTCATGGTCACACAGCAAATAAATGTCTGAGGCATCATCCAAACCTAGGTCATCCAAACTCCAAGTCTAATACTCCATCCACTATACCAGCTGTCTCTCTTATAAATCAAATGTCTCATTTCCATGACTTTAATTATGTTCTTTCGTGTGCCTGGACTATCTCCTCCTCTCCCCCACTCTTATCCCAACATACTCCATTGAATTCGACCCATCCTTTAAAGCCCAACTCAAATGCCACCTCTTCCAGGAAATCCTTTGTGATCCTTCCAATTTGTAATGACACAGCATTTTGTTTATACCTCTCTTACGTATTTATCATGAACAATTTCACATTCAACAAAATAAGTAACATTTATAAGACTTTATTTATGGAGAACACTATACTCCACTCAGTGCTAAGGTAAAAAATTTTAAATAAGATAGTCACCTGCCTTTGAGGGGCTTAGAATCTAATATAGAAATAACCTTTATCTTACACCCTCCCATTGGACTATAAGCCCTGAGAGGGCAAGGCCAAGTCTTATCTAAACTTTGTATTTAATTCAATGCTTAGAATAATGTTTTACACCAGAATGCAATAAAAGTTAAATTTAATTGAATTTGACAGAAAAACTTTATAGTTAAAGAGAAAATTGTTCTCATAAAATTAAAAATACTAAAAAGTAAATAAAGCTATAATGGCACTAAAAAACTACTGCAACATAACAGAACTACATAATAAATAGTGAGAGAAATAAAATAGGAGCTTCATTTATAATTCATAAACAATTTCAACTCAATAAACTCACTGTTGTTTTTAAGCTCAAAACTAGATACCTACTGCTATCTTTGTAGACTAATATAATGCAGGCAATGATCTTCAAAAGTTCAGCAATGACAACTGCAGTAGATGACAAATAACGAGGCCCATCTTCTTTCAAAGTCCTTGAATAACGCATAGTCAGAACTAAGCTGGTAGTCTGAAAGACCAGGATTCCCAAAGAAAGGTACTTTAAATTGGCAGACATTGCCTTTTCTTCACGTGCCTAAAAAAATAAAAGCAGAAAACAACAATTAATTAGCCAAAATGCAAAGCGTAGAAACAAACACATTAAAAACTAATGAAAAAAAATGAGTACATTATGTATGGCACTGCTTTTTTTTTTTTTTTTTAACCAAGCTTTCTATGCTTCTGGCTCCTCTA
>NW_020947045.1:0-35834 GCF_900497805.2 Vombatus ursinus | reverse complement strand
TAACTCCAAATCTACAATTTTTTTTTCAACTTGGTAGTCACTTTTTTTGTATCTCTCCCACCTTTACTTTCTGAACTGGGGTACTGTGCCAAGACCAGGCTCTGCCCCCCACTGCAGAGAAGCCCTACTTGGCCTTGCTTGGGGTCACCTGGGCTGACTTCTACCTCCCAGGGTTAAGCCCCTCAGCATTTGTAAGGTTCAGAATACTGGCTATTCAGGGATCACTATCATATTTTGGGGCAGAGTATTCGAGACCTCAGAGCCCTGGGGCTTTCCTGATGATTGCTGCTGCGGTGCACTGATTGCCTCTTCTGGTAGCTTTCCAGGTTCCTCCTGCCGGATTGTGTCCACCCCATTTTGGGGCTTTTGTAGGAGAGTCCTTTGCTCTTGTTGCTTTGAGACACAGATCCTTACAGGTTACACCTGCCTGTAGCATTTCTCGGATCACACTGGAAGCTACAAACTTGCTTCCCTATGCTGGCATTAGTTTTGCTAACAGCACCCGTTCCTTTAGCGAGAAGGTTCTGATTGACTTTTGAGTAGTTCTGGGGTGCAATTTATTGTAGTTCCTCATTGAATCTTTTTTTTTTTTAATATTTTAATTTAATTTAATCATCCAAAACCTAACTTTTCACCTTTTCTCAACTTCTCCCCTCAACCCAACTGAGAACACAAGAAAAACAAAACCCACTACAAATACAGAGTCAATTAAAACAAATTTCCACATTGGCCATGTCTAAAATATGTCTCATTCTATATTCTGAGTCCTTTACCTCTCTATCAGGAGGTAGGTAGCATGTTTCATCATTAGTTCTCTGGAATCCTGGTTGATTATCATACTGATAACAGTTCAGCATGACAGTATTTCATCACATTTATATTCTACAACTTGCTCATTCATTCTCCAATTTATAGAAACGCCTCAGATTCCCATTCTTTGCCACCTCAAAGATGTATAAATATTTTTGTACTTGCTTGGAGTTTGTTTTGCTTAGGACTAATCTCTCCCTTAACCTCTCCTCCCTCTAATTCCTTCTATTTCCCTTTTGAGTGAGAGAGGGAGAGTATGTGAGTGTGAGTGCGTGAGTGTGTGTGAATGGTGGTGGTGATGGTAGAAATAAGCATTTATATAGTGCTCATTATGTACCAGGCACTGGGCTTAAGTGTTGTATAAATATTACCTCATTCAGTCCTCATAACTACTTTGTGCTGTTATTGTACTCATTTTAAAATTGAGGAAACAGAGGTGAGGTGAAGTGACTTGCCTAGGGTCACCAAGCTACTAAGTATCTGAGGTCAAATCTGACCTCATGTCTTACTGATTCCTTGCTTGTACATGTCTACTTGTGGATCCTGACTGTGAGATAATTTTCCCTAATCTTCCTCTCTTCCTCAACTTCCAAATGTATTCCTTTCCATTCTTTTTTGTTTTTGTTTTTTTTGGTCGAGGCAGTTGGGGTTAAGTGACTTGCCCAGGGTCACACAGCTAGTGTCAAGCATCTGAGGCCAGATCTGAACTTAGATCCTCCTGACTCTAGGTCTGGCGCTCTATTCATTGTACCACCCGGCTGACCCCTTTCCATTCTTTCCTTAAGATCATCAAAATATAACAGAACCATTTCCAGGCCTTGGATCCCAGTCTAACTGAGCTCCCTCTATGAATCCTGACGATAACAGAGTTCTACCTTCTGCAGGAAGCCTTCCCCAGTCCCTTTTAATTTCAGAGTTTTCTCTCTTTTAATTGTTTCCTATTTATGCTGTATATAGCTTGCTTTATATATATTTGTTAGCAAGTTGCCTCTCCCATTAGATTGTAAACTCCTTGAGAGTAGGGGCTATCTTTTGCTTCTGTCTGCACTCTAGCGCTTAGAGGTGCCTGGCACAAAAGAGGTGCTTAATAAATGTTTATTGAATTGAATCTCTCCATATTTCAATGTAAACAGTTTATCTTCCTCCCAATGTATTTTTATTTCATTAAATATTTCTCAATTATATGTAAAATTTTTTAACTTTTTTTAAATTTTGAGTTCCAAATTCTCTCCTTCCCTCCCCTCCTCTCCCCCTTTCATCAGAAGGCAAGCAATTTTATATAGATTATACATGTGAAATCATGCAAAACTTATTTCTCTATTAGCCATGTTAAGCAATTTATCCTTGTTTAGTCCTTTATCAGTGTTCATTCATTTTTGCCTTTTTATGTTTCTCTCCCCTCTTCTGTTTGAACTTTGAAGCTTCTCCACAGCCCTGGTATTTTCATTAAGAATGTATGGAAGTTGGGGCAGTTAGGTGGCGCAGTGATAGAACACTGGCCTTGGATTCAGGAGGACCGGAGTTCAAATCTGGCCTCAGACATGTAACATTTACTAGCTGTGTGACTCTGGGCAAGTCACTTAACCCCATTACTTAGCCAAAAAAAAAAAAAAAAAAAGACAATGTATGGGAGTCCAATATTTCATCAAAGGTTCATTTTTTCCCATGTGGCATTATAATAAGTTTTGCTGGTAAGTTTTATTCTTTGCTGTAAGCACACATCCTTTGCCTTCTAGAATACCATATTCCAAGTTCTCTGCTGCTAAATCATGTGTGATCCTGACTGTGGCTCCTCAGTACTTGAATTCTTTTTTTCTGGATGGCAGCAGAATTTTTTCCTTTGACTTGTAAGCTATAGTTTTTGGCTATGGTGCTCCTGGGAATTTTCATTTTTGGTGTCTCCCCCTCCCCCAAGAGGTGACTAGTGGATTCTTTATATTCCCACTTTGCCCTCTGATTCTAAGAGATCTGGGCAGCTTTGTTTTATCATTTTTTGAAATATGGCGGCTAGACTTTTTTTTTTTGGTCACTGTGATAGTCCAGTAATTCTTCAGATTTTTCACTTCAATCTGTTTTTCAGGTCAACTGTTTTTGTTATAAGATACTTACTTTTTCTTCTATTTTTTTTTCAGCCTTTTGATTTTGTTTTAATATTTCTTTTTGACTCATGAAGTCATCAGCTTCTATTTGCTCCATTCTAATTTTCAGGGAGTTTGTTGCTTGAATAACCTCTTATGCTAAGCCATTAATTAATTCCCTTTCCAATTCTGTCTTTATAGCTCTCATCTCTCTTCCAATTTTTTCTCTTCAAGTGTTCTCATTCCATTTATAAAAAAATATTTTAAACTCTTTTATAAAAGATTCTTCCTTCATCTCTTTTTCAGAAACTGTAACTGATTTTGTGCCCAATCTGTGTTTTTCTCTAAGAGATTGTTATAGATGTTCTGCAGTAATTTTCTTTTTTTTTTGTATTTGTATCATGAGTGTCTCTGCCAAATAGCTCATTATGGTGGGGTTCTTTTTTTGTCTGTCCATTCTTCCAGCCTATTTCCTGACTTCAGACTTGATGTCAGGGCTGGGCTCTGCCATACTTCCAGAGGCAAGGTTTGGAATGGTCCTGCTGCTGCTTTCCTGGGGTACTGGGTGTTGTGTGTTATTCCAGGATCTCAGGGGCAGGCCGGATACCTACCAACTTTCAGTGCTCTTTAAGTGGTATGATCCAGGGCAGTCTGATTAATGTCCCCTGGCCTGAGTTCTGCAAGTTCCTGACCAAGGCTTGGATCTATGCAAGAGCAGACTGCTGCTGGATCCTACCCATCCGTCAGCTGGAAAGCTCTTGGTTCTGAGTGGAAGAACCAAGGCTCCCCTTTGGTTTGGGATTCCTTCCTTGGTTACTCCTCTGCAGGCTGGGTTAGATGCTGGAAGTGAGACCCTCCTCTGAGCTTGAGGTCTGACCACTCAACTACTGCTTGCTGTTGGCTTATGAATTTCTTTCTTTTTTGACGGATCACCCAGGGTTTCTCTACCTAAGAAAGGTCACTTCTGTGCAAAGATCCCCTTCTGTCTACTCTAGATCTTTGACCCAGAACTAGGTAATAGGCAACAAAACTGCCAGTTTGCAACTTGTCCCTGCTACACTGTCCTGGTATGGCTGGGATCTTCTCCTGCCTTGTTGCACAGTATCTTCCTGGATGCTGGAGTGCTCCATGTACAGAATGCTCTTGCCCCGACATCATCCCCTACATCCACAGACCTCTTTGTCTATTTCCCTATGCTGAGGTGGGCTGGAAAAATGACTCAGTATGACTTTTTCTGGATTTTTCCATCAGAATTTGTTCTAGTGAATTTTCTAAATCTAAATCCACAAGGATTTTGTGGAAGGGAGCCTGCTGCACTATTTCTTATCACTCTTGGCTTTTCCTCTCTCATTGGATTTCCTTGTCATTATTCAGTCTGGTACAAATTTTAGGGTTTTATTGGAATGGTTATATGGGAGCTAGGCAGTCTGCCTCCCTTCAGGCAACCATCTTGGCCTGAAGTCAAAGAACAGTAATCTCAGAGGGGAAGGTACTATCAACTAGAGGAACCCAGAAAAATTCTACTTTAAATGGTGGGATTTGAGCTCAGTCTTAAAGTATGGGAAACTGAGAGGAAGAGTTGGAAAACCACTCAAAGCAAGGAACAGGGAGATGTGTGTGAGCAACTGTAAGGAGGGCAGGGCATCTAGAAGAAGGTAACTGATTGTGTCAAAAGCTTCAGCAAAATCAACAAGGGTGAGGACTGAGAAAAGGCTTTTAGATTTGGCAATTAAGAGCTCACTGGAAAGAGCAGTTTCAGTTGAATGGTGAGGTTAGAAGCCAGATTGCAGGGGGTTTAAGAGAGTTAAGAGGAGAGAAAGTGGAAACACCAACTGTAGCCAGCTTTCTTAAGACATTTAGCTGAGAAGAGAAGATGAAATAAAGGAGAAATAGCTAGTAGGAATGGATAAATCAAGTGAGAGTTCTTTAAGGCTGGGGGAAACAAGGGAGACATGGTCATGATTGTAAGCAGCTGGGATGGAGCCAGTAGATAAGGAGATTGAAGAATAGAAAAAGCATGAATGATACAAGAGGCAACATGCTGGAGAAAATGGATGGAATGGGATCAGAGTTACACAGAGGGACTAGCCTTAGCAAAAATGGTCAACTCTTCATATGAGACAGGGATGAAGGAGGAAATAATCGTAGAAGACTTATCTGAATGATGTGGTATGAGGAGGGGAGAAAAGTAAGCCTTAGTCAAATGGCCTGGTTTTTTTTTTTTTTAATGAAATACAAGGCAAGGTTTTCAGATGAGAATTACCACCTGGAATGTAGGAAGTGCTTAATAAATATTTATTGAATTGATAGAACAAGGGATCTAGGGATTTGAGTGTAGGGGGAGTACAGCATTGAACTGATCCACCTCAGTGTCAATAGAGAGAAAGGAGAAGAGTGTAACCAGTGCATAGTGATGGCCTGGGAAAGAACTGAGGGATTTGAGGTTACAATGAAGACAAAAACAAGGCTGGAGACATAAAGCAGAGGAAAAGACAGAATGACAGAAGACTACGATCAGGTAAAGGAATTTCAGAATTCATTATCATGGAAATGGAAGATGTCTAAGTAATGGTAAGACTGGGTGACCATGATGACCATCTCTGTGTGTAGCTGAGTGTAGGAAGAGGCTATAGGAATGAAAAAGACTGAAGAAATGGAAGTTGGGATATTTGGGGGACCATATAAATATATATATGAAGAAGTCTAATATGAGGGCAAGAGTTGAGGAAGAGAGACCATTAACCAGGCACTGAATTCATTACAATATTTTATGCTTTTCTGTGTCATGAAAAGTTGTGGGATTAAATATAGTAGAGTTTTGATGTTTTATTTTTATATCCCCACGATCTGGAAGCAAAAGCTAGATGGCTACTTATGAGGTATATTGTAGAATGGACTTCTCAGGTACAAGTTTAGAATAGATGACCCTTGAGGGTCCTCTCCCAACTCTCAGATTCTGTGTGAATTAAACAAAGGACAGTGTTGACAATACATTGATTTGCTGAAGCTATAAGAGTGGAAAACATCTAAGGAAGAGTATATAGAGCATAGAACAAAGAACTAAAGAATAAATTTTGATTATGTCAACATTCAGGGAAGAAGAGGAACTACTAAAAGATACAGAAATAATAGGAGATGCAGGACAGTGTAATATTAAAAGGCTTAAGGAGATAGAAAGAAAAACAACACCAAATGTTACAAAGAGAGGACAGCAAGACTGGAGAGATCTTTAGGCAGAAAGGGAAAGAGCTAATGGAGAAGGAAAGAATGAAGATGTTAGAAAGAAGATGCCTGCAAGAAATGAACGGTGATAGGGGAATGAATCAAGGGCAGTAATTAAACGGTTAGCTTTGGAAAAGAGGGATAACACTTCCTGAGTTCTTAAGGAAATAAGACAGGGTAGGTATATTAACAAATATATAATATGAGCCAATAACTACTTACCACTAAGGTTGGTGCTGTCAATAATCCCCAAGCAAAAAACTCCAAGAAGATAACTATAACCGCATGATAAACACTAGGTGAACCTATTCCTTGAGGCTATGAGAAAGACAAAAAACAAAGCACAAAAATCACCGTTAGTTCCTTCCAAAATCAGTATAAAATTTTCTGCAGCACATAAACATTTCTCTAAAAAATTTACAAGTAATGCATTTAGAAAGGGTCATTAAAATCAGAAGGAATGCTCAAAAATGAAGTAGTCAACAACCTGACAAAGCTTTTTGGTTGATGAATGCCCTTTTGGTGGATTTTTACTGGACTGACAAGTTATTTGAACTTCTTCAACTTTGTGTTCTTAAGCATCAGATTAAAGTAATCTGTAACTTAAAAAAAAAACCCAACGATCTCCAACTAGTATATTTAGAGGATGTAGTAAAATATAAACTATCTTGGAAATCTAATATTAATTTCTACCCAATGCAAGAATCTCCTTTATACCCTTTATCACTTCCATATGGTTCAAGTCACCCTTCACTGAAAACTTCTAATGTCAGGGAATCACATTCCACAGTAAAACTACTCTAATTTTAAAAGTTATTTCATAATAAAACAGTATTGTCCTGTAAGGACCAATGAGTATACAGAACCCAAAGAAACATGCAAAGTCTTTTATGAATTGAAGATGCAAGCAAAGAAAGAAGGACCAAAAGAACGATATACACAATGACAACACTAACATAAACAGACATTACAATTCACGTAAAAAAAAAAAATCAAATGACTAATGATAGTTCCAGATGACTAAGTTAAAAACCCATTTCTTTTCTATGAAGGAATAGTAAAATTAAATGTACTATAAAGCAAAAGAGTCTAATATAATAAAAGTTGAGACTTCTTTAAAGTAAGAAAAGTATTATGGAAGGCCAGGGAAAATAAGACATTACTGTGCCCACCATCAATCCAATCAACATATTAAGGACCTACAATGTGTAACGTATTCCTTTTAGCTGTCAAGACCTATGCTCCACCTTCTTAACACCTTTCAAATGCTCCCTTCGCTCCTCTGAGACTGTCACCACTTTAGCGTAAGTCCTTATCACCTTATACCTAGATGATAGCATTAGCTTGCTGCTGCTCTTTCTGTTTCAAGTCTTACCTCACTATAGTCCATTCTCCAAATTAATCTGTCAAATTAATCTTCTCCTCCTCTCCATCTCATTCAATAAATGCCAGTGGCTCCCCTTCTAAGATAAAATATAAAGTCCTTTGTTTGGCATTCAAATCCCTTCATAATCTGCCCTCTTCCCACCTTTGAGTATTCTTTACGCTTTCCTTGCTTCTACATATTCTGTGGTCCAGTGACACTATCCTCTTTGATGTTCTTCCCACAAGACTTGATCAGTCAATCAATCAATAAGCATTTATCAAGTGCCTACTATGTGCCAGGCATGTGGTAAGAGCTGGTCTCCAAGAGACTTCAGATATTTTCACTGGCTACTCCCCTGGAACTCTCGCTCTCCTCATCTCCACCTTCTGGCTTCTCTGACTTTCTCAGCTCAAATTCTACCTTTTGCAATAAGACTTTTCAGTCCTCCTTAAACTAAGTGCCTTTCCTTTGAGATTCTCTCCACTTTTATCCTGTATATATGTTGTTTGCACAGAATTGTTTGAATGTGAGAACTGTTTGTGTTTGTGTGTGTGTGTGTGTGTATCCCCAACACTTAGTGCAAAGCCTGGCACGTAATACTTCTTGAATGACAAGGTGCTGCAGACACCACAACGACAAAACAAAAAACAAAATGCATCAATATTTTTAAAGTTCTTCCACACAGAATACTGAACAAGTGCCTCCCTGTAACAACCAATTGGTAAGAAGCAAAAAAGCAAAAGTCAATGAACTAGGCCTAAGTTCTACTCTCTAAAGCAAGAGTTCTTAACTTTTTTGTCGTGGATTACCCTTTGGTGGTCTGGTACAACCTATGGACCCTTTCGCAGAATAATGTTTTTAAATAAATAAAATACATAGCAATACAAAGGAAGCCATATATATATTGAAGTTTACTTATCAAAATATATATTTTTAAAAGTTCATGGACCTCAGGCCAAGAAGGAGCCTGCAGTCTAAAGTCTAAAGGCCCTTTCATACGACAAACCTTCAAGTATCACTAATTTGGATTGTTAATTTAGGTAAAATTTTTAAAAAGGTTTTTTTTAATGAAAGAAAAGTCTTTAATCTGCTATTTTAAGGGCTATCATTGTATATGCAAATACATATTATTACAAATGAATTTTGGATATGTATTTTTTTAAAAGCCCACTATGACTTCTATTTGGTCATAATGGATCAAATCAACTGCTACTGATTCGAATTGCAATACTTGCTAAAAAGCAGCAATATTGTATTTCTTATATATAAACAAAATATACTTGAATGACTTTCTCCTTAATTAGTGGGGTTTTAAATTTGAAAATCACATTTTAATAAGCTTGACAGTATCAAGATTATTACATTTTATTCAACCTATTAGCATATCAACATAGTATACTGTATTATTTCTCAAATTATATTTTCCAAAAAAGTTCCGAGGAGGAAAAAATCCGGAAAGGCAGATAAGTACACATTAAAAAAATTTCCATATAGCTTTCTGTGTCTTTCTCATTTAATCAACAAGTCAAACATTTTTTATGCTCTTACTAGGTTGTCAGGCATTGTGCTGGATGCTGGGACAAAGGAGAAAAATAAAACAGTCTCTGCCCTCAAGGAATTTACATTTTAGTGGAGGTGACAACCTGTACCTAAGTAAGTACATGCAAAATATGCACAAAATAAATACAAGGCAATTTTTTTTTGGCGGGGGTGGGGGGGGTGTGCAAGGGAGCATTAGAAGCTAAAGGTTTAAGGAAAGCCTTCATGAAGACTGTGTAGCTCAAGTAGAGTTTTGAATGAAACAAGAAGATTCAAAGAAACCTAGATGAGGTGGGAAAACATTCTAGAAATGTGGAACAGCTAGTACAAAGATGATGAGGAATGGATTATCTTTTATGAGGAGATAACAAGAAGGTCAGTTCGACTGAACTACAGAATGTGGAAAGAGGATTAATGCCAAGCGTTGCTACAGATGAAGCTGGGCCCCCCTAGTGCTATATAAGTCTTTGCCCAGGAAACCCTGTCTCTTTTTATTTCCCATGTCTACTTAAGAAAAAGTGTTGCCAAGGTCAGAGGGTGAGCTCAGGCCCCACCCTAGGCTGAAACTTGCCAACATAAACCTCAGAATCTGTACAGAGCTGCCATTGCCTACCCTTGTGTGCTATTTGCAATCGTGAACCATGGAGCCTAAAATCTGAAGCAATGTCCACGTCTGTTACTCTGGTATTTATCTCACCTAGGTTCCTGCTATTATTGTTTCCCTCAGCTTTTCCCCAATCCCCATCATGTCCTACGAACTTCATCTTTTTCTCTGATCACCACCTCCCTTTATTATTTTCCAATTCGTATGTGTTTTGTTCTGGGCTACTCCACTCCATTAGATGTCTCATAGGTAGGGAACCTTATCTTGAATTTTCTGATATACTCTCAATCTCATACATAAAACTTCCCTATTATTGTTGAAGGCATCATCATGCTCTGAGTCACCAATGTTCAAAATTTAGAGGTCATCCTCAACTATTTCAATTTCCACCCTCTCCTTGTGGGCTTTCTACCTATTCATCTACTCCTTGGTCTCTCTGTGTTGGATTCTCACCCAAATCATGCCCTCTAACCTTAGATGTCCCACAGAGTTCTGTCCTGGGTCCTTCTCTCTTCTTCCTCTACAGTACTTCACTTGGTGATCTTATCAGTTCCCAGGGGTTTCATTACCATCTCTATGCTGGTGATTTCCAAATCTATCTATCTTGTCTCAAACTCACGGCTGAGTTCCAATCTTGTCTCTCCAACTGTCTTCCAGACATCTCCAACTGGATGTCCAGCAGGCATTTTAAACTCAACACCTCCAAGCTCTACCCCCAAATCCTGCCCCCTTCATAACTCCCCTAATAAGTAGAGCACAACACTATCCTCCCCCTAGTCCCTCAGGCTTGCAACCTTGTTGTCATTCTCATCTCCTCATTATCTCTTATATCCCACATCCAATCTGTTGACAGGGCCTATTGATTTCACTTTTATACCATCTCTTGAATATGGCTCCTTTACTTCTCTGAAATTGCCACCAACTTGGTGCAGGCTCTCATCTCCTACCCCTGTACTGCTTCAACACCCTGGTGGTCTGCTTGCCTCAAGTCTCTTTCCACTCCAAATCATCTTCCATTTAGCCACCAAAGTGATTTTCCTAAAGCACAGGCCACACACCTCCAATAATCAATTTCCTCCAGTGGCTCCCTATCACCTCCAGGATTCTATACAAAACCCTCTGTTTGGCATTCAAAACCCTTCATAACCTAATCCCCTCCTACCTTTCCAGTCTTCTTATACCTTACTTTGTCTTATAACCTTCCATCCAGTGACACTGGCCTCCTTGTTATTCCATGAACAAAACACTCCCATCTCTGACTCGGGATTTTCTTTAGCTGTCCCCCATCCCTGGAATGCTCTCCTTCATCTCTGCCTACTGGCATCCCTGGTTTCCTGTCAGTACCAACTAAAATCCCATCATCTTCAGGAAACCTTCCCCAACCCTTCTTAATTCTGGTGTCATCCCCTGTTAATTATTTCCCATTTATACAGTATATAGCTTTTTGTACATATTTGTTTATTGTCTCCAGACTACAAGTTCCTAGTGGGCAGGGGCTGTTTTTTGCCTCTTTTTTGTAGACCCCAATGCTTAGTCTGGCACATTCTAGGCACTTAATAAATGTTTACTGATTGAGTAACTATATTAAGTGATTTGTCCATGAGGATTAACATGGTGAATTGTGATGGATATAAAGCTGGATTCAGATACAGGAAGACCTGAATTTAAAAGTCCTGTCTCTGACATATACTGGTTATATGACCCTGGGCAAGTCACGTAACTCAGTGCTCAACTCTCTTAGTGCCATGTATCACAGAAAAGGTGCTGACTTGTATCGATAGATGTAGTATAGTTTCCTTGTCTATGAAAACACCAGTCTAGTCCTTATGCTTATCCAATTTGACCATACTCACAAAGCTAGTATCATAGGCAGGATTTGAGTCACAAAAACATACACATAAATACAAATATATACAAAGTAACTTACAGAGAAGGAAAATGAAGTTCAAAGAGGGTAAAATAATGGCCTAAACTTGCACCAAGGTCACAATGATAGTAAACAGCAGAGTCAATATATAAACTTTCTACCTGACTCCAAATTTACCACTTTTTTGTGTGCTGTCTTCCTTCGTTACACCGTCTGATCCTTGAGTGCAGGGACTGTCTGCTTAGCATAAAGCCCGGCACATAGTAGGCACTTAATGTTCACTGACTGCTTGAATGCCCAAATCCTCACTCTCCCTCATTTCAAATTTCCAATCAGATGTCAAATCTTATATCTACCTCCACAAAGTTCTTATCTGTTCTATTGTCTCCATTCACATAGGCACCTTACTAATTCCTCTTCCAAACTGCCCTTCCTGATTTAAGTCTTTTCCCTCTACAATCCTAAATCACAGATCTTACCATGTCATTCTTCTTCTCCTCAATAAACTAGAGCTCCCTATTACCTCTAGGATCAACTATAAACGACTCTGGCATTTAAAATCCTTTATATGGTGGTTCTTACTTGCCTTTCCAGGTTTAGTACACTTCATTCACTTTCCTAGTTTCCCGCCTACCCAAACTGGCACCCTAGCTATCCTTCACAGACAACATTCCACCTCCCATCACTCTGGTATTAGGACCATGAAGACAAAAGTTTTGCTTTTTAGTCCTTGCTCTCAAGGAGCTTACATTCTTGAGGTAAAGACATGCACATAGGAGATGATCTGGAGGAGTTAGGAGGAAATTGGTAAAGTCCTTATGTGGAAAACAGTGCTTGCGCTGAGTCTTCAAAGGGACTAGGGATTCTAAGAAGTGGAGGAGAGGACAGAGTATATTCCAGGAAGGGGGACAGTCAATTCGAAGGTATGTAGACGGAAGATGAAATGCCATGTGTGAGGAACAGCAAAAAGGTTAGGTTAGCAGTGTAGGAAAGGGAGTGATATATAATAAGATTACAAAGTAAGCTGGAGGCTTGTTGTGAAGGGCTTTAAATGCAAAACAGAGTTCATATTATCCCACAAGTACCTGTCAAGAAGCCATTTGAATTTATTGAGAAAGGGAGTGACATAGTAAGATCTGTGAGTTAACAATATCATTCTGGCAGCCAGTGTAGAAAACGATTGGAAAAGGGAGACATCCGAGGTAGAGAGACCCATTAAGAGACGTTGCAATAGTCCAGGGAGAAGAAGGGCTCAACTAGTATGGCAGCTATGTAAGTGGAGAAAAGAGGAAGGATAAAAAGACGTTGTGGTAAGAAAATCAAAACCTGGCAACTGACTAAAAATGTGAGGTAAAAGAGAATGAGAAGTCATGGATGACCCTAAGATTGTGAATTGGGCTGACTAGAAGAATGATAAAACTCTCAATAGAAATAAGATAGTTCAGAAGAAGGGTAAAATATAATCAGTTCAGTTTTAAACATCAAGATACCTACAAAACAATACAATCTGAAAAGGTACAATCTTCTGATAAAGTGAATCATTTTTACCCGAAATAAAACTATACCCAAAGTAAATATACTAACAAAGTAAAGACAGCTTTGATTTGTCTTAACCAAAGTAATTTAATCAATGAAGTTAAACCAAAAAATGTGGGCTGAATTTCAAATGTCCCTCCCCATCAAATGTCTAGTAAAATAAAAGTTTTAGAGATTTTATTGTTTTGAACTGCGCTTTCACTGGTGGGAGGAAATACCATCTACCAATTCATTCAACAACTTCTCTGTAACTTACAATATTGGGAAGTTGCTTAGTGTATTGAGAGATTAAGTGATTTATAGAATAAGGCTTGAATTCAACTCTTCCTGCCTCCAAGGCCAGACCTCTTGTCAATTATGCCAGGATGCACTAATAGTTATTGCTTATTTTACGACTTACCTTGCAGATTCGTTGTGAGAAATACTTCAAAACTCTGCATAAACATATTATTAAACAAAAAAAATCTTCCCAACTTACCAGAGCTCTTAGCATATTGTTTTAAAATGAGAAAATTAACTTTTTCCACTTCAGTTGAACAAATATTTACTAAGCATCCTAACACTCTTCTGTACAAGACAAAGTTTATATTCACTTACACACAGGCATCTATATATTTACCCCTACATGTAGTGTTTGTGTACATGACAGTTAACAGTGCCTGACACATTGTGCTCATTAAATACTTATTCCTTTAACATACTACATTTGTGTAAACACACACCTACAGAGATATATATACACGCACATCATGTGTACACACAACTACACAGACCTATGTACGCACATACATGTATGTGCGCGTGTGTTATGTAGAAATTTTACAGGAAACCAATTCTAAAACTGGAAACATTTTCAATTCACTATCCTATTCTTTTCCGGAGCAACACTGACCTTCACGGTGCAGCACTGATGAATTTTCAGTTTTTAAAATAAAGACGGGCAGGTCTTTTCAACCAGCTAACCCCCCCCCCCCGCCCCCGCACACCTGCCCATATTCCACCAAACAAAGCCTATTGTGATGCCAGGCGCTTCCGGAAAGCAGGCACCTTCCCGCAGCAGCCTCTCCCGAGCGCCCCTCGGCCCGCCCGCACATCTGGCGTCCCCCAGGGCCCCTCAGTCCGGACGCAGGCGGCGGCGCTTTGAACCGGGGAGGTTACAGCAAAGCACCTTTCACACCGCACGACGAGGACCATAACGCGCCCGCCTCCCCTGAAAGCCGCAACCCGAGAAGATGCTCGAGAAGCTGCGGCTGGGAGCGGGGCGAGGGGTCCCAAACAGGGCCAGGCTCCGGCGGCGCGGCGCCCGCGGCCCCTCGGAACGGAGCATATGGTGGCGGGCAACCTCCAAGCCCGAGGGGAGCGCCAGGTCGGTGCGGGGCCCGGGCCTCCCTTCAGGCCCGGGGTCTCGGGGCGGACCCCGGCCGTTAGGAGCCGCGCCGCGGGGCACGGCGGGGACAGAGTCAGTGCGTCCGGGGCGGAGCCGAGGAAGGGCTCGGAGGAAAGAGAAACCTACCGTGCCCCCGTCCTTGATGATGATTTTCTTGGCTAGCATGATACTTCGGTTCGCAGCCCGCTTCTTCTTCTTCCCTTGAGTCATTTTACCATTCTCGAGTCCCGGCGCCTTCGCGTAAGGCCCTCCCGGCTGGCCCGAGCTGCGAGTGCCTAGCCCGCAGCCTCTGAGCCCCACAGCCAAGCCCGAGCCGCTCAGGCGACCGCCGCCATCTTGGGAGCCCGGCCCGCCTCCAGCGCGGCCTCGCGTCACATCACGTCACGTGGGGCGATTCCCGGGCTAGCCCCGCCTCCTGGGCACGTGACACCACCCGACCTCTCGGAAGCTGCCCTCGCCTCGCCTCCCCTCCTCTGCCCAAGGGGTTCGAACCGATTTTTCCGTCACAGTCTTGTGAGTGGGAGAGCGGCGCGGGTGGCCGTTGATTAAGGCACTTGAGAAAGAGTGGGTGGAAGTATGTTAAACAGGATCACAGGCTGTGGTTTGTCCTTCCTTTTCGAAGAGCGCTGTGACATTAAGGAAGATGATGCCATCACTTGCAAGTGAATTGGATTGAAGTGAGGCAGGGCCGTACGAAGTCACCTCCTGAGCCTTCTGGGGCCGTGGCCAGATTCAGACCAGATAGGCTGGAGATGGCCCAGCAGCAGGCTCACAGATACAGTGCTGGAAGGGACACTGAAGGGGAAACTGAGGGCCAACATCACACAGGCAGTTAGTGGCAATCAGGATTAGAACTTGGACCTCGTGCCTCCAAATCCATAGCTTTGTCCCCAGCTTTAGCGGGCTCTCCTCCTTCCTGAGCTCCGCATGACTTATTTCCAGGAGCCTCACCAGACCGTCCGGTTCTCTTTTCTTCCTGCTTGTCCCTGTGGCTCTGAGCCTTTAGATGACTTTTGAGGTGGTGGGCATCAGAGAAGGGGCATATTGAAGGGAATACCAGTAAGGGAAACAGTTCAAATCTTTCTCTGGATTCTTACTTGGCTGTGTAAGGGCAGGTCATTTAGAGCCTTTCAGCCTCAGTTTCTTCATCTGTAACATGTAAGAACCTCTAACTCTCACAGGCTTTTTGCATGTGAAATAGTATATGCAAAGTGCCTTAATGCGCTATACAAATACTATTATTATGTGTGACTTGAACCCAGATTTTCTTGAGGCAGGTTCATGGTCTACTATACTTTGCTTGCCTCTCACATTGTATTATGTCTGACACAAGCAGGCATTTGATAAACACTTCCTGAAACGTAAATGGAAAGAACAACCACACAATAAATGAAAATAAATGCTGTGAAATTATAAAGAAGCTTGGCCTCAAAGAGGTACGAGAAAACACTTTCTACTTTGTCCTATGTGTATCATCAATGGTCAGCACAGGGCCTGGCACATATTGAATACTTAGCAAATGCTAAGGTAATCTAGGTGATCTGACCCAGGAAGAGGACACCAATGCTCTCTTAATCTGGATGTCCTATCATACTGCAACCTGAAAATCAATTAGCTTTTTGGCTGCAATCCCATAAAACACTTAGCAGTTTTTTTTGTTTTGTTTTTTTCAAACTGCTTTCTAGCTATACTCTCCCCTTTTTTTAAACCCAGATACAAAACTACATTTTCCCTGTTAGAGCTCACCTTGATGGATTCAGCCAAATGTTCTAGCCTGTCATTATTTTTTTGTATCCTAATTGTCATCCAAGTTTAGCTACCCCTTACAGCAGTGTCATATGTAAATTTAATAAGTATACAATCTATCCCATTATCCAAATTATTGGTGAAAAATATTAAAAGGCAGAGGGTCAACCACTTATCACTAGGGAATTCCATTAAAGACCTAAGTTGTCACTGACCTGTTTGAGTTCTATTATTGAAACACTTCTGTCTTGCTTAACTCCACTAATATCTACTAGCATCACTCCAATTTGTTGATGAGCATAATAATGTTTGTCTAATGCTTCGCTGAAATCTAATATGTGAATACTGCTTCTGTAACTAAATGAGGAAAAAAAAATCACTCTAAAAAAGCTCAGTAGATCTGTTTCCTTTTGTATCTGTTTGTTATTCATTTTCCAGTTTTTTCTATGAATAAATGCTTTTGGTATGATATGGCTTAGTAGTAACCACTTTTCATTGATTTGAAAAAAGAAAGTGCTCATAAACTGTCATCCTTCAACATGTTTTACAAAGATGCTTATACTCTAAAATAGTGTAGCCTTTGGTCATTACGTATCTCTGCCAAGAAAGAATGTTATGGTTTTATTAGCTGAGATAGTTTCTTGACTTTTTCAGCCTCTTTATTTTGGCAATTGTTTTGCTGTAGTTAATATTCTCTAAGAAATGATGAGTTGTAGAGAGATATCTAAAGTACCTAACTGGAGTGCAGACACAAGATCGCAGAGTAGCAGGAAGAAGTACAGACAAATTCTACCCCACAACTTTTTCAAACAGTTACAGAAAGTACACAAGATTAAGTTTTTATTGGGAAATCGAAGGAAAAAAAAAGAATGAGGCATTTTTCCAATCCAGGTCATATAGGAAGACTGAAAGGTGGGATAAAGGAAAACTGAAAGGGGGATAAAGACAGAAACTGAGCATTTCAGCACAGGGAGAGGCTATATACCAGGAAAGAAGTTCCAAATCCAGCACAAAGGGCCTTAAATTTGTGCAGGGTTCAGGAAGAGGGGTAATGTCAAAGAACTGGAGATGTAGAGAGCTCTTATCAATTGGAGAATAGCTGAACAATTTGTGACATAAAAATTTGATAGAATACTATTGTGTTGTAAATGACAAAGGGAAATATTTCAGAAAAACCTGGGAATACTTGTATGAACTGACGCAAAATGAAGTGAGCAAAACCAGAAGAACAATTTATATACTAACAACACTGCTGTAAAAACAAACAACTTTGAAAGCCTTAGTAAAGTTGATCAATGCAATGAAGAGCTGTGATTCCAAAGGACCAATAATGAAACATACTACCCACCTCCTAATAGAGGCAGGTAGGTGGCACAGTATATACAGTGCTGGACCTAGAGTCAGATAGACCTGAATTCAAATCTTTCCAAAGATATTCAGATGTGACCTTAGATTAAATCATTTAACTGCTATCTGCCTCAGTTTTCTCATCTGTAAGATGAGGATGATAATAACAGCATCTATTTCCTAGGGTTGTTGTGAGCATAAAATGAAACATTTATAAAGCATTTTGCAAACCTTGAAGTGCTATATAAATGTTAGTTATTGTTGTGATGATGATGATGATGATGATGATGTTCATTTCCCAATGAACAGCAGTTCTTTTTGTGGTGGCAAAGAATTGGAAACTGAGGAGATGCCCACCAACTGGGGAATGGCTGAACAAGTGGTAGTATATGATTATGATGGAATACTATTTATTGTGCTGTAAGAAATGACAAGCAGGATGGTTTCAGAAAAACTTGGGGAGACTTATATGAACTGATGTAAAGTGAAGCAAGCAGAACTTACTTTAAGAGGAAAACATTATACACAGTAACAATATAGTAACAACAATCGACTGAAAGATTTAACTACTCTGATCAATATAATGATCCATGAAAATTCCAAAGAACTCATTCAAAATGAAAAATGCTATCTCCTGAGAGAAAATTGATGAATTCTGAATACAGATTGAAGCATATTTTCTTTCACATTTTTTTCTTTCACAAGGTAGTTAGTGCGGGAATGTTTTGCATGACTTCACATGTATAATGGCTATCTTTTTCCCTGCCTTCTTGATTCGTGGGGGAAGTGTGGGAGAGAGGGAGAGAATTTGGAACTGAAAATAAATTTTTTTAAATAAAAAAATAATACTAATGGGACATTTCTTTTTTTAGGCATACTAATGCTATATTTCTAGTCTTACCTGTTACAGTATAGAAAATGTTTTATATGACTCTGAGTCTTCCTGATTCCTCCAACAAAACAGGGAATATAAACTATGATAAGGGTAATGATAAGGCTACTGAGTTGATCTTGATGGATAAGGAATTCAAACATGTTTTTAGACCTACTTGGAAGATGAAGCAATAGCAGGTAACTAAAGTTGAATGTATAATTTTTTCTAAAGAATAATGTAAAGCACACTAAAACTTAGAATGATCTGAGGCTAATTGTGAATGTTATGGATAATGGAAAAATTTTTAAGCTGTGTTGGGGGTGAGAAAAATCAGCAAAGATCTGGGGCAGCTGCTTAGTGTTGGTAAAATAATAAATGGTAACAGAAAAAAGGTAATTCAACTCTTATGTTGCTTTCGTTTTCTACAAAGGGGAATGATAACTGGATTAGGAGGGACAGGGTAAAAAATGGCTACACAGAGTTGAAACTGAAGATAAATGTGATAGTAAGAGAACACCTCTACAGGATAAACTATGTCCTAGAGTGCTTAAAAAAAAAACAAACAAAAAACCCAACAAACCTGGCATGTGATTGTCGAGGTGAGTGGCTGCCAGTGATCTTTGAAAAGTCACAGGGAATAGGAAAGATATTGCAGGGTTGGAGACAAAGATCTCAAAAAAAAAAAAAAGAAAAAAGACAAAGAGCAGACTACTTATAGGTTGATGAGTTTGATTTTGATTGCTGAGAAAATTTTATTATGTATTTTTAAAGATATTCTGTCAACAGTTAGAAAGAGGAAGATATTTACTAAGAGTCAGCATGTTCATCAACAGATCAGGAAGACTAAACTCAGTCATGTTTTTGACAACGCTACTACTCTCTGCCCTGCTATCTCTGGTAGCTCAGGAAAATGCTGAAGACCTGGTATACCAAGATTTCAGCAAACCATTTGACAAAGTCTTTCATGGGAGAAAGGGCTAGGGTCTCCCATTGCATCCTGAGCTATCTCCAGTCATCCTGATGAATATCTGGCCACTGGACCCAGATGGCTCTGGAGGAGAAAGGGAGGCTGGTGACCTTGCAGAGCCCTCCCTAACTCAAAACAAAGTCAATTGCAAGTCATGTCATCATCTCCCTGACGTCATGGTCCTCTTCAAGAACAAAGGACAAACACAACAACCTGACAGAGTCTTTCATGGACACATGTTCTAAATCAGTGGGGTAAAACTCAAACAGAAATCCTTGTGGACCACATATTAACTTAGAAAACCACAAATTAACATTATATTCTACTGCATTTTTATTAAACAGTTTCTGATTATATTTTAACCTAGTTCTAGCTGCTTGAGAATTTTGCAGGTCATGAGTCTGACACCTCTGTTCTAGATGATATTACAGTTAGGTAGATTTGGAACTAGTGAATGACTAGATCCAAAGAGGAATCAATTAATGAACTGATGTCCAACATGAAGGGAAGTCTCTTGTGAAGTGATGTAGGGAATCTCTCCTTGGTCCTATACTGTTCGACATTTTTATTAATGACACGGACTAAGATATAGATTTATTACTCAGCAATTTTACAAATGACATAAAGCTAAGAAGTAATACACAGTATAACGGGTAACAAAGTAAGATCCTGAAGGATCTCAACAAGGAGAACAACCAAGCAAGTTTACTGAGACAAAATGCCAAATGAGACAAGTCCCACAGTTTGTTTAGAAAAAAACAAACAATTTCACAAGTATAACATATGGGAGATATGTTTAGACAACAGTTCACATGAAAATGATCTGTGGATTTTTTGAGAAAAGCACATTCAATATAAAGCAACAAAATCTAATGCTATCTTAGGTTTTATTAGCAGTGTATCCAGAAAGAGGGAGATAGAACTTCTGCGGTTTTCTATCCTGGTCATACCACATCTCGAATATTGTATTTGGTGCTACATTTAGGGAAAGATAATGACAGAGAGAGCAACCAGTATGAGAAGAGGATGGGAGACCTTGCCATATGACAATGAATTGAAGGAACTAGGGTTGTTTAACCTGCAGAAGAGAAAACTTAGGGTAGACATGATAGCTATTTTCAAGTGTTTGAAAAGTATGAGACTTAGATTTGTTCTGCTGGGCCTTATTAGGCTAAACTAACAGTAGTAGGTAGAAGATCAAGAGAATCAAATTTCAGATTGGAATAAAAAACAATTACAGATGTCTAAAATTGGTATGAACTGCTTCAGGGGAAGGTAGGATCCCCCACGATAGAAATTTTCAAGCAAAGGCTGGATGACCACTTATCAGTAGAAAGGTTTTCTTTTCAGGAATTGGTTGCACTGGATAGCCTCTAAGGTTTCTGCCAACTGTATGATTAGGAAAGAAGGGTTTAAAATCTAGTTGTTTCTATACCAGAGTAAGATTTTCAAAACAAGATGTTTATTTTTAAATAGTGTTTCCTTTGTACAACTAAACTCACAGAAAGGGTCCAACTAATAATTTTAAATGGCCTAATCAGATCTATACAGAAAAGGTAAAACCCTTACAGTCCCAACAGCAAAATGCAAAAATGCCAAAACAATTCTACAAGCTAGTTGTCCTGGGGAGGTGTCATGACATTAGAGGATGAAGAGAATCATAACCGAAGAAAAAAGTGCATAGTGGGATTTTTCTGTATTTTGATTTTGCATATATGATATGCAAAGAGAATTGCAACTTATTTTTCAGTTACATTATCAAGCACTTTTTATAACTGGAATGAAGTAGTAGCAAATCACAGACTTGTAAGGCATTTCTAAGGGATCAAGTCCAACCTATACCAGAATCCTGGACCCGGTATCATCAATAAATTATAAATTCAGCCTCTGCTTGAAAACCTCCATTAAGGGGTAACCTTGTAAGAAAGAACTTCCTATCAATTACGGCTTTCCCAAACTTGAATGACCTACCTTAGGAAGTCATGAATTCCCTACTCTTGGGGATTTTCAAGTTAAGATTAGATGATACCCTTGTCAAGATTACTATATAAGGGATTCCTGTTCAGAAGTTGTATGGGCTAAGCTCCGAAGTACCTTCCAACTCAGACATTCTGTGATTCAGAAAACTAGAGAGCTCAAAGCTCCCCTGGGTTCTCCTCTCCCACCTCCAACCAAACTATACAAAATCAAATTCATTCATTGTACGGTAGGATGATTGTTATAGGAATAATAATGACTTTCTGTAGAGAACAAATGTAAGAGTAAATTACAACCAGATCAAAGTACTGTTTCTATGGATTTTTTGTGAAAACACAGAAGTAGCTTTGTTATGCAAGTCCTTTACAGAGGACAGAATTCAACTGTACAAGATACGTGAGCAATACATAGGATACTGCTTAAATCTTAGTCAAACTTTTTGGTCATTTGAAAATCTGATACATTTTCTTACATTTGTTCAGTGAAGTCCAATCTTTTATAAATGTTTTGATTATTTAAGAACTTCAGATGGTAAATGTTAACATTAAATTTCTTTACAACAAAATTTAAAAAGTTAAGTAAGATTTGATAAATCAAATTATTTTTCATATCCTTATGGAAAATTAAATGTCAATCTAGAACTAGTAACTTGAAGAAGCTAAATTTATGTGCGCCAGAATTATATTTAGAGCTAGAATAAGGCCTTCAAGATCCTTATTTTACAGATAAAGAACATGAGGCCAGAAAGATTAAGTGATTTAACTAATCAATAGGTAGTGGGAAGCAGAGCCAAGATTCCAATTCAGGCATTCTAGCAAAAGATCCAGCATTCTTTCCTCCATATCACATTGTCTTTTTGTAATTTATATTAGCTAGTTTAATGACAAGAATCCCATGCCCTCCAACTGCACCACAAAAGTAATTTCTGTCTTTGTCAGGTAAACAATTTCTTCTAAATGTCACTTATGATGACAACAAATTAAAGGCAACAACAGGAGGAATAAATCCAAGTCAAAAACCTTAAAACAGTTTAAAAAAGTCATGAAAACGAGCAGACAATGTGGTTATGAATTAATGCCATTATGCAAATAGTTTGTGTTGGTATTAACAACTGGTAAACAATAGAACATGTACATTTATTTATAATCTTTTGGGGAGTATTCACCTTTTTCTTTTGTGTGTATATATTGATATGTTTGCATTGTCAAAGGAAATGTAAACGATATAAAAAGTTTTTTAAAATATCACTTAAATCACATACAGAGTATCCCAAAAGTCATGGTGCAGTTTTAAGCTTTGGGATTAATTAACTAAAGATTTTTAAAAGATTCAGACATAAAAGAATCATAGGATCAATGACTTAGAACTGAAAAGGATCTCAAAGGTTATCTAGTTTAACTCCTTCATTTTACATATGAGGAAACTAGGCCTAGAGAGAAAAGTCACACAGGAATAAGTAGCAGACTCAAGATTCAAACCCAGGTCCTCTTGCTTAGGCCGTACCATGTCACCAACAATGACTTGTACCAAGAAGTGGTAAAATAGATACTATCCATATGTATGATCAGACAATTGGGTGAACTGCACATGTAGAAAGCAAGCAAGGGATTACAGATGGACATCTTAAGTACTGCACTGGCACCCAGTGCAGGTGACAGACGTAAAGAAAGACCTCCGGAATGCTGGACAGACATACTCAGGGAAGATTCACAAGCAGATGAAGAGGCACACAGAATGATGAGTTGCAAATCTGACCACTGGAGAAAGGACCCACACTGATATCACAGATCAAATGAAGTATAAATAAACAAACTGATGTATAGGCAGAATAGTTTATGCTGGATTTTACTCTTGAATCATTCTCTTCCCTCCCCTTGTTCCCTCCTCCCATCCCTTTATAAGATTTATAAGTGGTATTAACAGATACTTTGAGGACATTGACAATCAGTGAATAGTTTCAGTTAGAATGTTATTAATAACAGTAGTAATAAGAAAAAAATATACTGCATCTGTTTTATATAAGGTATAACAGTCAGGTGGTTTTCCTTTTTAGAAAGAACTGAGTTTCAAAAAGCTAGATACCATGCTTAGAGTAACAAAACGAAATGATTACAATCATGATAACTACAGCTTACATTTATACAGCGCCTACTATGTACCAAGAACTGTGCTAAGCACTTTACAATTATCTCATTTGATCATCACAACATCCTGGGAGGTAGGTACTATTATCCCCATTTTATAAATGAGGAAACAAAGTTAAATGACTTGCTCGGCTAGTGAGTATCTGAGGCCAAATTTGAACTCACTTCTTCCTGACTCCTGGGTATTGTAACCCAGGGAAATTAAATGATTTGTTGAAGATCACATATAAAGTCCTTGGCAGATTACTCAACAAGCATTTATTCTAGGTTTATAGTCTAGTGAGCCAATGCTTACTACATGGCTGTTGTGCTTCTCATTTCTGGACATCAACACCATACCTTATCTGCAGCCTCACCCTAGAAGCTCCATTAGCCTCTCAGGCTGATTTACCTTGGGATACTCTCTGCTATGCCATCCCTCTTCCTCCACTGGTGAGTTCCTCTTGGGGCCAACATTCATTCATCTCCTTGTTGTGCTTCTGACTTTCCAGACTACAATACCATTCCCCCTGCTGTAGCTACCTTCATTCTTCCCCCACCCCCAACCCTGCTTTCCACCTCCCTTTTATGCGTTGTCTTCCCCCATTATACTGAAAACTCCTTGAAGGCAGGGCCTGTCTTTTTCTTGTATTTATATCCCCAACACTCAGCACAGTTCCTGGCACGTAGTAACTACTTAATAAATATTTGTTGCCTAATAAATGCTTATTGCCTTGCACTGTGTTAAATTCTGGGGATACAAAGAAAATGGAAAGACCATTTTAGGCCTTGAGGAGACTATAATTTAATGCAGAAATGCCATATATATAGACATATAAAAAAAGATATGTATAGTACAAGGAAACCTTACAGGGAAGAATGTGGTGTTTGAGGTGAATCTTGAAGGAAGCCAGTAATTTTAAGAAGTTGAAAAGGAAGCAGAAGGGCATTCTAGGCATGAAGGATAACCAGAGGAAAGGCAGGAAAATGCGAGATGGATCACTGTATGTGAAAAACAGTAGGTAGGCCCATGTGACTACATTCTAAGGTATGTGAAGGGGAATAACATGTAAGAATCCTGGAAAGTTAAGAAGGGGCCAGACTGAAAACTCTGAATACCAAAACACTGGCGTTTATATTTGATACTGAAGTTATTAGAGAGGCACTGAATTTTATTGAATATTTGAGACCTGTACTTTAAGAAAACCATTTTGGCAGTGGTAGAGGATGGATTGGAGTAGGGAGACATGAAGCAGGGAGATCAATTGGAATATTACAGTTATCCCTTCCACACTGTTATTTTCTCCATTGTGGTTTCCATATATCACGGGTCAGCATAAGAAATTAAATGGGAAGGGAGTTTTGCAGAAGCTGCAGGCAACATGTAAAGGCCAGCAGACAACACATTAAAAAGTTTAGAAACTCAGAAATGATGATCAGCTGTGAATGACTTAGCTATTCTCAGTAATACAATGATCCAAGACAACACTAAAGGACTTATGGTAAAGAATGCCATCCATCACCAGACAAAGAATTGATGGGTGTCTGAATACAATATTATTTTTTATAATTTATAATATTATTTTTATAATTTTAAATTATGCCTATTATGTGCCAAATGGTGTACTAAGTGATGAGGAAACAAAGATAAAAATCAAAACAGTTTCTGCCCTCAAAGAGCTTACTTTCTCTGGGTCAGGGAGAGTCTGTACAGGGATAAGTAAATATAAAATAATGAGAGAGATCAGGAAAGGTGTCATGGAAAGAAGGTAGCCTTTGAGCTAAGACTTGAAGGGGAGATAGGCATTCCAATAGGAAAGTCTTTCACAAATTTGCCCTAACCTAACTTTCTAGCCTAATTGTACACTAGTCCCACCTCCCATACATTGCAATTCAGGCAAAATGCACTCTCTGCTCATCATACACAACACTCCATCTCACACCCACCTTTATACTGACCATTCCCCATGAATGGAATGCTCTTCCTCCTCACTCATATCCACCTCACAGAATCCCTTCCTTCAAGAAGCAGTTCAAGCACAATTTCTTATGAAGTCTTTCTTGATCCCCTCTCACCTTTGCCAACTGCTTGTGTCCTCCCTTCCAAAAACCTTTGTATTTCTTGTGTTTTATATATATATATATATATGTACTTGTGCCTCCCATTAGAATGTAAGCTCCCTGCATGGATGGATTGTTTCATTCATTGCATATGTACCCAGTGCTTAACACAAAGGTATTTAACTTTTTTTTTTTTAATGACTGGGCAATGGGGAAGAGGGAGTGAATCCTAGAAAATGGGTTAGCCTGTACAAAGATAAAGAAGATGGGTTATGAGAAACAGTGATTAGGTCAGTTAGGTGGGAATACAGAAAATGTGAAGGAGACTAATGTGTAATATGAGCTTGGTAAGGTAGTTTGGAAGCAGACTAGGGAGGGCTTTAAATACCAAACAAAGAAGTCTGAATTTTATCCAAGAGGCAATAAGGAATTATTAAAGTCTCTTGAGCAGGGAACATGGTTAGACTTATGTTTTAGGAACATCACTTTGACAGCTATGTGGAGAATGGATGAGAGTAGAGGCAGGAAGGTTGGGAGGTTATTTCAATGGTCTAGGCCAGAGACAATAAAAAGACCTGAACTAGAACAATGTTTGTGTGAAAAAAGAGAAGGGGACTGAGGTGAGAGATATTGGGAAGCCAGCTGATTATATGTGGGAGGTGGAGAAGAATGAATACAAACATGACTCTTGAGGTTGCAAAGTAGGGTAACTGGAAGGGTGGTGGTGCCCTTGACAGAAACAGGGAAGTTAGGAAGAGAAGTGTGTTCAAGAGGGAAAGACAATGGGACACCCAGAAGGGAAACAGCCAATAGGCAGTTGGTGATGTGGAACAAAAGCACAAGAGAAAGGAGAGTTGGAATATATAGAACTGGGAATCATCTTCAAGGAGAAAGTCATGTCTTGCATTCCCATAGATAAAAAGAAATGAACTATGTGATATTTCTCAACCTGTTCATTATTTTGTAGCTGAACATAACAATTTATGCAAGAGGATTTTAGAAGGAAATTTAATATAAGCTTAGGTTAAGAGGGAGTCTAACCTCTGGCCTTTCAGAAATGTTAGGAAGGAGGGCGGTATTTTAAAGACACTATTTTTTAAGGCTTTCAGATTTAGGTTCTATATGTGGTCTTGAGCTTCACACCTCTGCTCTAAATAGAATTTATTCCATGGAAGGCTTTTAGAGCAGAATTAAGTGACTAACTTTCATATGGTAGAAACACAATATGGTTCCTGTTGCTTTAATAACTGGGTTCTTCACTATTTTGGTAATTTCCTCACCTGTAAAATGAGTATAATACTACTTGCTCTACCTACCTAAGTTGTTGTTATGAAAGAATCACTTCATACACCTTTTATATGCTACATAAATGTGGGTTACTTTTATGTGTTAAGCACTGCATACTATCTTTGTACTTCTCTAATCACCTTCCAGTTTGTCAATGGCCTTTCCAAAATGAGGCTAATTGAATACAATACTACAATTGCAGCCTGACAAGGGCAACATACTATCACATCCTTTACTCTGGACCATATGACTGCAAATAATGCAACCCAAAAGTACCTTTCCCCAAAAACAAACCTGGTACAAACATTATTATTAAAGGGAGAGCTTGAGCATTTAGAACAGGGAGCAGTAATGACAAAGAAATTTAAGTGCTGCATTAAGAACATATGTCAGACTAACCTCATCTCCTTTTTTGACAGGGCTGCTAGACTGATCAGGAGAATGCTGTAGATACGGTGTATCTGGATTTCAGCAAAGGTTTTAGCAATTTTTCATGAAAACCTTGTGGATAAAATGGAAAGATCTGAGATAAATGAGTAGATTTAGAAATGAATGAATAACCAAAAACTGTGCTGGGAGCTGTCAACCTAGAGATCTGTAGTCAGAACTAAAAGCTATTTAAATTTTATTGAAGACTTAGAGGAGGATGTAGTCATCAGTAGATAAAAAGTTTATATATGATGGCTGGAGAATGACTCAACTGGACAGTAATCATTTTGTATCAGCCCTGGACTTAATGGCATCCCTGAGAGTTATAAAATTTCAGAATCTCAACAGTTGGAAAGTTAACTCAGTGACCAGCCTATCTAACCCATATCTGGAAAAAAAAGCCTATTACCACATGCCCAACATGTGGTCCTCTAACTTGTGTTTGAAGGACTCAAATAACAGAGGATCTGCCAGAGTAGAACAGAAATCTAGGCTTGTTCTGGTACAGTACCTTGAAGGTGGTTCTGGGAATCTTTGAGGGTTCCAGTTTCCTCAGGAGTCAAGCATTCAGATCAATGGCCCCTGCAGCATATACCACAGAAAAGAACTTCAAAGGATAGTACTTGGAGAAATCTAAAATGTCACTCAGTCTATTTTTACTTAAAATGGAATATTTAGGTTTAACTTTGGCTTAACTTATGCATGGGGGAAAACGTACACTAATAAAACATCAATGACTAGTGAAGCTAGAATGAACTGAACAAATATATTATGTACCAATTTATCCCATAAATGCTATGTAAGAGAAAAGGGCTAATGGTGATCATATCAATATCAATTTATTTTTATTTGCCATTGTGTGTGTGTGTGTGTGTGTGTGTGTGTGTGTGTGTGTGTGTAAAACTGTTCGAGGACAGATCAAGCTTTTCACTAAATTTAGCATAATAATTATTTAAATGACTACATCATTTTTAAAAGCGTAAGTAGTACTTACTGCCAGAAAGCTAAATAGCATTACTTTATATGTTCTGTTGTCAGCAATGATCAAAACTTTTTCAAATTATCAAAACATATTTTTAAAGTTCTTAGATTCTGGGTTCAGTATTACTTAACAAAATTTTTGAAGCTTCTCTCACTGTAAAGTTTTAAAACCACTACTAAATGGTAATAGATTTGATCTGTACTGTCCTATTAAGGGTAAAGAATTCAAAAGCTATGGACACTATGAGAAAAAAATGTTGAGAACTTGAATTTGGGGAAATTTAAGGCATATTTTCAGAGTGATATTTTCTTCTCTGGAGTGCCATACCAGTGCTGGAATTCGATTTCAGTTCATTTTCAAGGGCTATATTACACACTGGTATGATAATGCAGATACAATTTGCCAATTAGTGTTTTGCTGAAGGACAGTAGTGACTTTAAGTTAATTTACCTATTATATTTACATTTACAAATAGGCACTAAAGATACTACAATAATGGTATACTGCAAACTTGACAAATGCTATTCAAAAGCAAGGGAAAAATAATCCTAATAATATTTTATAATTAGTTTTTTTCATTAGGGGAACCAAATGAAATTTATATTAAAAAATAAAGCTAATTTTTGGAAATATTTTTACAATTTAAGTGATTTATCTCAGATTACATCAATTTTATAAATGGTAACATGAATCACGTGAATTAATCTTCAACATTTAGGAACTTATTAAATGATTCTTGAATTGCACTGGTGATAATACATGAAATAAATTATAAGCAAATAGTAAAGAAAATAAAGCACATGATTTCAATTACTTAATGTGATTAATTTTCCTTCTAGCTGACTGATATGTATCTTGTAGAAAACTTAAGTTTTCTGTCATTTTACGAGTAAGTAGAGAAATTCACAACAACTTAAAATGGGAGCCAAACCAGATGAGGCAACATATAGATTCACATGTGAGCTAGTGGTGATAATGACTAGAGTAACAGGGATGACCAGTAATTTATCGTTGGTATTAAAAGAGGAGAAATTTAATTCACATTCAGATTCATAATTATTGGCGAACAGGGTCACAATTAATTCCAGTAATAAAACTCTGCCTACATTCCAATAAAACTCATTAAGCAATAGGTGGTAACTAGATATTGAAAAAATCTGAAATATTTATCCATCAAAAACATGACATAAAAAAGACCAATTGTACAATTTTTGAATTTTGTTCACAAAAGTTTAAATATACAAAATTACATATTGTTCCCCAAACCAAAAGGGATCTAAGCAAATAAAACATGGAGACACAACAAAAGATCCAAATAGTAAAGAACAAAAAAAATGCAGTAAAATATTATTTAAAAACAACGAACTATAACAGTAATCTGGCTTGTACTCTATTTTTAAAGTTTCAAAATGCTAAATGATGAGTAATAGTGTTACACTTTACTCAAACATATATTGGTTATCAATTACCTGCACAGCACACTTAATTTCCTGTATCATAAAATATATTTGATGAATACTTGTAGATAAAGAATTTTTTAAAAATCAATTGAGAAATAACTATTTTAAAAATTCCTGATATTATTATCATGTATCCATAATTGTGAATTACAGTAATAACCTCCAGAAGAAGTCAGGTATTTGGTAAGCAAGGCACACAGGACCATAATTTGTAAAAGGTGCTTCTTTTGGTCCTAGATTTATTATTAAATATGCTACATTTTGGAGGTTTTTAAGGTGACTGACTTACAAACATATAAATAACTTCCAGAAGGCTTTTCTTTTGAAAAGCACACATTCATGATGTAAATAAATACTGTCATGACAATGAAAATTTAAATTAAAAGATGATATGAAGACAAAAATAAACCCTGTTTCTCAAAAACAATACCTACATTGGAAGCAAATACAGTAACATTTTTAAGGTCTAGAAAACTACTTTGTCTGAAAGGTTTATCAGGTCTTATAGGTAATGTAATAAGAATCATATCCTAAACTTACTAAAGCACAATTTCTGAAAACTACAGGGGCAGCCTTTTGATTTACAGATTCTTTTTCCCCATGTTTTTGTCCAGATAATAAGATGACTTTTGAGTTTTCCCCCACTAAGAATAACTAGAAATGCAAACCATTGCTCATTCTTCTTGCTGATACAGATTTTTAACATAAAAAAAGTTCAAGAATTCATACCTATGGTACTCCTAAAATAATTTTAATTTATTACTGTTCTGTTGGTAAAATCATTCTTTATATTTAAAACTTTTCATCCAGTTTTAAACTGGACACTATAGCCTTAATTTATTATAATGCTAGCTACTGGCACATTTCCCTACAAAATGGCTAATTTTCAGTGAATAAAGTAGTTGAGAGGTGAAAAAAAAGTTTAAATTTCTTAAAAAGCTGGAATTATTTTGGTGTCAAAACTGTATGTTAGAAATGGAATTATTAATTTTTTAATTATATGGTTAATAGACAAGACTTTGGAGGTGAAACTGTCAACTGATCCAAAAAACAATGTCATGATAATGTCATCATTAGCTGTTGGTAAAAGCCAATCTACAATTCCGGTGGTCCTTTTCAAATTTTGCATTCTATTATATTTCCCTGTGAACACAAAGTATAAATTATAAACTACAATATCCAAGAATAAACATTTTCTTAATTACTAGTAATGTAAAATATAAATTCTCTGTCCATAAAACAGTTAGTTTGAAAAAAAACATGTCACTCATCACAGAATATTAGAGCTGGAAAGAACCTCCTAGTCCAACCCTCTCATTTGACAGATAACAAAGCCAATGCCTAGAGAAGTGATTTGCCCAAGGTCATAAAGTGAATTAGTGGCATAGGTGGACTAGAAATCAGGTTTCCTCACTCTTTCTGCTACACTACACTCCTCCGAATCTCCTTATTTGCTTATTTCGTGAAACTAGCCTGTTCTGATATACTTGCTTGAATACTTGAATAATTTTAAGTTTTCAGTCACTGGGAGCATGCCATTACATTAACCACATACCAGTACTTTTTTGTATTACTCTTCAAAGCACTAAAATAAGAGACAGGTCACACAGTGTCAAGTGGCTAAGAAAATACGCTGAACTACTTATTATTATTTAGATACCTAGCCAATATTTGGGAAGTTAACTTGGTCCTGGAATTTTGTGCTCCTTTGTAACCCCAGGATTTGGATTTCAATTAGGCCAGAATTTTGTAGCACACTGAGAACATACCCCAAACTGTTAACAGTTTAACAACTCTCAAAGGAAGCTAGTGAAAGCTATATGTACCCAGAATTCTGGCCAACAAGGGCCAGTTTGCAATACCTATTAGAAAGATTCCAAATGTTTTGTAATTGAACACATTTGCAAGGAATTGAAACCTTAGACAGAAGAGGTAGGAGTGGACTCCTGATTTATGGATACAGGAGGGCACTGTGTTTTCAAAGAAATCTCACAGTAGGCTAACTCAGTGGTAGCCTTAAAGAATACCATAATTTTAAGCACAAAACTTTGGAATCTTTTTTTTTTAACTCTACCCAAATAGGCATCTATTGAATTGAATTTTTGAGCTATTTATGTAAATTTTAAAAATAAACACTAGAATTGCATGTGTTGTTTTAAAGTACATTATATAGAGAACAAGCTAGAATGTTGATACTATTGTTGTTCACAATTGAATTAACCTAACATGATAATTTTAGAAAGTTTTTAACTAATTATGTATGACATTATCTCAACCATATTAAAAATTAAATGGCTTATACATAAAATATTCTACTTCAATGTTCATAAGAACATATCATAGAAATGGTGTTATTTTAAAGCAGGTGCATTTGTGTGGTTATATACAGATATATACATAACATATACACATATATATACTCTTTTATATACAAAAACCAATTTTATATATGTTTGTGTATATGTATACATATACGTGTGTATATATACACACACATTCATGTACGTAAGAAACAAATAATAACTTCTGCCCAAGCAGCCCCATGCAGTGCTAGGAGCCCTATACAAGTAATATACCCTTCAACCATAGAAAGGGCACTTCCATAGGTGATGGGCTTACAAAATTTTGTTTGGGAACCCTGAATTTAAAATTATCATACCATTTCAAACAATATAATGGCCATCTAAAATGGTTCTAGATGTCATTTTGATGCCAACTTATTGATATTTAAACTAAAAACTATCTTTACTGTTACAGCCTTAAAGAAGCTCTTATAGATTGAGTAAAATATCCATTTAAAACTCTGTAATAAGGTAGAATATATACATGATATTCTATAATGAATCCAAATAGAATGGATATAGACAATTATATATTTTTATAAACCATTAAATATTTTAAGTATTTACTTCATCTTAAGTTACATTTAATAACATTGAAGGAAACTGAATCACACACAAATAAAATTTAAAGTAATAGTAGGTATACAATTTATAAGAAAAAATAAAAAGAAACCCAGACCCAAACTCCACCTGTAGCTTGTATTTGGTTACATAAACAATGAAACAGAGAACCTTACATAAAAATCTTCCCCTTCTGATATTAAATCAGACCCATAATATTATCAATTTTATAGAGATTAACAAATAACAGAATTCAGATTTGTTTAGCAATCCCTTTATAAATATAAAAATCTTGGGTATGTGAAAAATTTTTTCAAACCATACTTCAATTTCTTCACAGCTTTAATAAGAAATAGCTAATTATAATCTTAATTACAGAATAATGAATTATATTCAGTGTAATCTATCTATACACAAATAGCAAATTAAAAACATTTACTAAGATTAAATAGATTTGATTTGCAAAAATTTATATCTGACAAATGTTGTCATGTGCTCTTGCAAAGAGTGCATAGGACATTTCTGCAGCAATCAAAATTGTAAAAACCTTTTTTGTTCACTTCAGAGTTCAAGTTGTTGTAAACATTCCTGATTTTAGTCACTGGAAACATATTGTTTCTTTCAAGTTTTTACTTTTGGATGCATTAGATATTTCACTTCCACCTGTAACAAACTTCTTATGGTTTCTAAACCTTTGTGACTTCAAATCATTTCAATAATCATGACAGGACTCAATCTGATGATCTCTCACAGAGTTTATGTTGACATCCTCTGTGTGTGAATGATGTTTGAGGATCTTAATACTTGAAGAATCCTGAGAAACAAGTTTCAGAAGATAACTAGGCCTTAGTAGGATTTCCTGCAGGTTTGGGATCATAGCCATATAGGAAAGTAGCTGCTATTACAAGGATGGCTCCAAGGAAAAAGACACTAAATAAGAAAGAAAAAAAAACAAGAAAAAAGAAATTAGTTGAATAAAAAATGTTTCCTCTACTTTTAAAATAAAAAGGACTGCATCATTTAGAATTTTCCTTCAATAGCAAAACATTTAAAAATTACTTTATGGCTCTAGTCAACTTATCTTTGGCATGTAAAAAAAAAAAAAAAAGGAGTGAATAATTTACCAAACTCCTATCTTTACTGTTTAAAAATAGGAAGAGGATCTTCCTCATGGTTCCTCCCATTAGTTCTAATTCTTCTTTACATCATGACTAATGTGAAAATATGCTTAATATGAATGTATAAGTAAAGCCTATATCAGATTGCACACCGTCTTGGGGAGGGGGGAGGAGAGAGAGGGGGAGAAAATTTAAAACTCAAAATCTTATGGAAGTGAATTTTGAAAACTAAAAATAAATTAATTAATTACAAAAAAAAATTTTAAACAACAAAAAAATTAAAATAGGAAAAGAAAAAAATTTATACAAAAATGAAAGAAAAATTATAAAACACTTTAAGAATAAAAAGCAATTAACAAAGAGAATTTTATTATATTAGCTCATCCATTAAACTGTGCCTCCCTAAACAGATCTCCTTATCTCTACATCTCCTTCAGCTACTTTCCAAATCTCTATAATCCTGAATTTCATAGAAATAAGATTAGCTCACTTTATATAGAATTCTAGTTAGTTACAAAGCACTATATATATATTCCCTATCCCATATTCTCATTCATACATCTCTGACTCTATACACTACTCTACTGGCCCCTTCCACAAAGTGCTCTAGAATTTGATCTATTATATAAAGGCAAACCTCGTTTTATTATGCTTCACTTTAGTGCACTTCCCTGATATCATATTTTTAACAAAGTGAAAGTTTGTGGCAATCCTGTGTTGAGTAAGTCTATTGGTGCTATTTTTCCAACAGTACATGCTCACACCATGAATATCACATTTTGGTAATTCTCACAATATCTCAAACTTTTTCATTATTATATCTATTGTGGTGATCTGTGATCAGTGATCTTTACTGTTACTACTCTAACTGTTTTGGGGTACCATAAACCGTGCCCATATAAGACAGAAAATTTAATGGTTATGTTGTATCCTGCTCCACAGACCTGCCATTCCCCAGTCTTTCTCCCTCTCCTCAGGCCTCTCTATTCCCTTAGACACAATAGTACTGAAATTAGGCTATGGGATGTAGTTTGTTGACTCCTGTTGTAAGGTGAGATGAAAAGGATGCAGAGAAACATGGGGAGATTTGTATGAACTGATGCAAAGTAAAATGAGCAAAACCAGGACAACAAATTATACGACCACAACATTTTAAAGGAACACAACTTTGAGAGATTTAAGAACTATGCAATTATCAATTATCACTCCAGAACACTTATGATAAAGTACACCTCCCACATCTTATCAAAGAGGTGATGAAACATTTATTTTTCCAGACATGACTATTACAAGACAAATTTGTTTTGTTTAATGATACTTTTGTTATAAAGGAAGGCTTTTATTTGGGTGTGAGGTGATAGGAGAGACAGAGTTTGTGGAAGGGTAGAGATAGGGAGATTGAATGTGGTAGTAGTGATAATGATGTATAAGAGGAGAGAGGAAAGAAAAAAGTATCAATGAAACATTTAAAAATACAATGAGAAGATCAGAAGGGATTCAAAGTAAGACACAGATAATCAGAGCAATGATAGAGTTTGATGAGTTTGTGATACCCATTAGACATCCAGGTGGAGATATGCTGAAGGCAGCTGAAAATCCAGGGCTAGATTCATCAGAGAGGGGTAAAGGTTAGAAATAAAGACTTGGGTATTCAACTGAATAGAGGTGGTAGTGAAGTTATGAAAGTAAATGAAATTACTAAATGAAAGAGTGTAACATATAAAACTGCTAAATGAGAGAAAAAGAAGAGGGTATGGTAAGACACTTAAAGAACATCCTACAGTAGGGGGCCGGGAAGGGAATAAGAAACCAGGAGGAGTTAAAGTGGAAGAAAATCAAGATAGTGTGGTATCTCTGAAGCCAAAGGAATAGGAAATCATGCAGGAGGGAGTGATTGATATAAGGTTAAGGAATGAAAAAAGGTCATTGAATTTGATGATTGGGAGGCCATTTGTAACTTTTGAATGAATAATTTTAGTAGAGTGGCAAGAACAAAATGCAAACTGAAAAAATGTAATGGACACCGTGGGAAATTATAAAGAGGAGACATTAGATACAGATAACTTTTTCAAGTCCTAAAAGGTCACTCCTGCTCAAAAAACTTAAGTGAGCCCCCAAAGCTCATAGAAAGAAACAAACAATTCCTTAGTC
>NW_020947044.1:0-35839 GCF_900497805.2 Vombatus ursinus | reverse complement strand
TAACTCCAAATCTACAATTTTTTTTTCAACTTGGTAGTCACTTTTTTGTATCTCTCCCACCTTTACTTTCTGAACTGGGGTACTGTGCCAAGACCAGGCTCTGCCCCCCACTGCAGAGAAGCCCTACTTGGCCTTGCTTGGGGTCACCTGGGCTGACTTCTACCTCCCAGGGTTAAGCCCCTCAGCATTTGTAAGGTTCAGAATACTGGCTATTCAGGGATCACTATCATATTTTGGGGCAGAGTATTCGAGACCTCAGAGCCCTGGGGCTTTCCTGATGATTGCTGCTGCGGTGCACTGATTGCCTCTTCTGGTAGCTTTCCAGGTTCCTCCTGCCGGATTGTGTCCACCCCATTTTGGGGCTTTTGTAGGAGAGTCCTTTGCTCTTGTTGCTTTGAGACACAGATCCTTACAGGTTACACCTGCCTGTAGCATTTCTCGGATCACACTGGAAGCTACAAACTTGCTTCCCTATGCTGGCATTAGTTTTGCTAACAGCACCCGTTCCTTTAGCGAGAAGGTTCTGATTGACTTTTGAGTAGTTCTGGGGTGCAATTTATTGTAGTTCCTCATTGAATCTTTTTTTTTTTTTAATATTTTAATTTAATTTAATCATCCAAAACCTAACTTTTCACCTTTTCTCAACTTCTCCCCTCAACCCAACTGAGAACACAAGAAAAACAAAACCCACTACAAATACAGAGTCAATTAAAACAAATTTCCACATTGGCCATGTCTAAAATATGTCTCATTCTATATTCTGAGTCCTTTACCTCTCTATCAGGAGGTAGGTAGCATGTTTCATCATTAGTTCTCTGGAATCCTGGTTGATTATCATACTGATAACAGTTCAGCATGACAGTATTTCATCACATTTATATTCTACAACTTGCTCATTCATTCTCCAATTTATAGAAACGCCTCAGATTCCCATTCTTTGCCACCTCAAAGATGTATAAATATTTTTGTACTTGCTTGGAGTTTGTTTTGCTTAGGACTAATCTCTCCCTTAACCTCTCCTCCCTCTAATTCCTTCTATTTCCCTTTTGAGTGAGAGAGGGAGAGTATGTGAGTGTGAGTGCGTGAGTGTGTGTGAATGGTGGTGGTGATGGTAGAAATAAGCATTTATATAGTGCTCATTATGTACCAGGCACTGGGCTTAAGTGTTGTATAAATATTACCTCATTCAGTCCTCATAACTACTTTGTGCTGTTATTGTACTCATTTTAAAATTGAGGAAACAGAGGTGAGGTGAAGTGACTTGCCTAGGGTCACCAAGCTACTAAGTATCTGAGGTCAAATCTGACCTCATGTCTTACTGATTCCTTGCTTGTACATGTCTACTTGTGGATCCTGACTGTGAGATAATTTTCCCTAATCTTCCTCTCTTCCTCAACTTCCAAATGTATTCCTTTCCATTCTTTTTTGTTTTTGTTTTTTTTGGTCGAGGCAGTTGGGGTTAAGTGACTTGCCCAGGGTCACACAGCTAGTGTCAAGCATCTGAGGCCAGATCTGAACTTAGATCCTCCTGACTCTAGGTCTGGCGCTCTATTCATTGTACCACCCGGCTGACCCCTTTCCATTCTTTCCTTAAGATCATCAAAATATAACAGAACCATTTCCAGGCCTTGGATCCCAGTCTAACTGAGCTCCCTCTATGAATCCTGACGATAACAGAGTTCTACCTTCTGCAGGAAGCCTTCCCCAGTCCCTTTTAATTTCAGAGTTTTCTCTCTTTTAATTGTTTCCTATTTATGCTGTATATAGCTTGCTTTATATATATTTGTTAGCAAGTTGCCTCTCCCATTAGATTGTAAACTCCTTGAGAGTAGGGGCTATCTTTTGCTTCTGTCTGCACTCTAGCGCTTAGAGGTGCCTGGCACAAAAGAGGTGCTTAATAAATGTTTATTGAATTGAATCTCTCCATATTTCAATGTAAACAGTTTATCTTCCTCCCAATGTATTTTTATTTCATTAAATATTTCTCAATTATATGTAAAATTTTTTAACTTTTTTTAAATTTTGAGTTCCAAATTCTCTCCTTCCCTCCCCTCCTCTCCCCCTTTCATCAGAAGGCAAGCAATTTTATATAGATTATACATGTGAAATCATGCAAAACTTATTTCTCTATTAGCCATGTTAAGCAATTTATCCTTGTTTAGTCCTTTATCAGTGTTCATTCATTTTTGCCTTTTTATGTTTCTCTCCCCTCTTCTGTTTGAACTTTGAAGCTTCTCCACAGCCCTGGTATTTTCATTAAGAATGTATGGAAGTTGGGGCAGTTAGGTGGCGCAGTGATAGAACACTGGCCTTGGATTCAGGAGGACCGGAGTTCAAATCTGGCCTCAGACATGTAACATTTACTAGCTGTGTGACTCTGGGCAAGTCACTTAACCCCATTACTTAGCCAAAAAAAAAAAAAAAAAAAGACAATGTATGGGAGTCCAATATTTCATCAAAGGTTCATTTTTTCCCATGTGGCATTATAATAAGTTTTGCTGGTAAGTTTTATTCTTTGCTGTAAGCACACATCCTTTGCCTTCTAGAATACCATATTCCAAGTTCTCTGCTGCTAAATCATGTGTGATCCTGACTGTGGCTCCTCAGTACTTGAATTCTTTTTTTCTGGATGGCAGCAGAATTTTTTCCTTTGACTTGTAAGCTATAGTTTTTGGCTATGGTGCTCCTGGGAATTTTCATTTTTGGTGTCTCCCCCTCCCCCAAGAGGTGACTAGTGGATTCTTTATATTCCCACTTTGCCCTCTGATTCTAAGAGATCTGGGCAGCTTTGTTTTATCATTTTTTGAAATATGGCGGCTAGACTTTTTTTTTTTGGTCACTGTGATAGTCCAGTAATTCTTCAGATTTTTCACTTCAATCTGTTTTTCAGGTCAACTGTTTTTGTTATAAGATACTTACTTTTTCTTCTATTTTTTTTTCAGCCTTTTGATTTTGTTTTAATATTTCTTTTTGACTCATGAAGTCATCAGCTTCTATTTGCTCCATTCTAATTTTCAGGGAGTTTGTTGCTTGAATAACCTCTTATGCTAAGCCATTAATTAATTCCCTTTCCAATTCTGTCTTTATAGCTCTCATCTCTCTTCCAATTTTTTCTCTTCAAGTGTTCTCATTCCATTTATAAAAAAATATTTTAAACTCTTTTATAAAAGATTCTTCCTTCATCTCTTTTTCAGAAACTGTAACTGATTTTGTGCCCAATCTGTGTTTTTCTCTAAGAGATTGTTATAGATGTTCTGCAGTAATTTTCTTTTTTTTTTGTATTTGTATCATGAGTGTCTCTGCCAAATAGCTCATTATGGTGGGGTTCTTTTTTTGTCTGTCCATTCTTCCAGCCTATTTCCTGACTTCAGACTTGATGTCAGGGCTGGGCTCTGCCATACTTCCAGAGGCAAGGTTTGGAATGGTCCTGCTGCTGCTTTCCTGGGGTACTGGGTGTTGTGTGTTATTCCAGGATCTCAGGGGCAGGCCGGATACCTACCAACTTTCAGTGCTCTTTAAGTGGTATGATCCAGGGCAGTCTGATTAATGTCCCCTGGCCTGAGTTCTGCAAGTTCCTGACCAAGGCTTGGATCTATGCAAGAGCAGACTGCTGCTGGATCCTACCCATCCGTCAGCTGGAAAGCTCTTGGTTCTGAGTGGAAGAACCAAGGCTCCCCTTTGGTTTGGGATTCCTTCCTTGGTTACTCCTCTGCAGGCTGGGTTAGATGCTGGAAGTGAGACCCTCCTCTGAGCTTGAGGTCTGACCACTCAACTACTGCTTGCTGTTGGCTTATGAATTTCTTTCTTTTTTGACGGATCACCCAGGGTTTCTCTACCTAAGAAAGGTCACTTCTGTGCAAAGATCCCCTTCTGTCTACTCTAGATCTTTGACCCAGAACTAGGTAATAGGCAACAAAACTGCCAGTTTGCAACTTGTCCCTGCTACACTGTCCTGGTATGGCTGGGATCTTCTCCTGCCTTGTTGCACAGTATCTTCCTGGATGCTGGAGTGCTCCATGTACAGAATGCTCTTGCCCCGACATCATCCCCTACATCCACAGACCTCTTTGTCTATTTCCCTATGCTGAGGTGGGCTGGAAAAATGACTCAGTATGACTTTTTCTGGATTTTTCCATCAGAATTTGTTCTAGTGAATTTTCTAAATCTAAATCCACAAGGATTTTGTGGAAGGGAGCCTGCTGCACTATTTCTTATCACTCTTGGCTTTTCCTCTCTCATTGGATTTCCTTGTCATTATTCAGTCTGGTACAAATTTTAGGGTTTTATTGGAATGGTTATATGGGAGCTAGGCAGTCTGCCTCCCTTCAGGCAACCATCTTGGCCTGAAGTCAAAGAACAGTAATCTCAGAGGGGAAGGTACTATCAACTAGAGGAACCCAGAAAAATTCTACTTTAAATGGTGGGATTTGAGCTCAGTCTTAAAGTATGGGAAACTGAGAGGAAGAGTTGGAAAACCACTCAAAGCAAGGAACAGGGAGATGTGTGTGAGCAACTGTAAGGAGGGCAGGGCATCTAGAAGAAGGTAACTGATTGTGTCAAAAGCTTCAGCAAAATCAACAAGGGTGAGGACTGAGAAAAGGCTTTTAGATTTGGCAATTAAGAGCTCACTGGAAAGAGCAGTTTCAGTTGAATGGTGAGGTTAGAAGCCAGATTGCAGGGGGTTTAAGAGAGTTAAGAGGAGAGAAAGTGGAAACACCAACTGTAGCCAGCTTTCTTAAGACATTTAGCTGAGAAGAGAAGATGAAATAAAGGAGAAATAGCTAGTAGGAATGGATAAATCAAGTGAGAGTTCTTTAAGGCTGGGGGAAACAAGGGAGACATGGTCATGATTGTAAGCAGCTGGGATGGAGCCAGTAGATAAGGAGATTGAAGAATAGAAAAAGCATGAATGATACAAGAGGCAACATGCTGGAGAAAATGGATGGAATGGGATCAGAGTTACACAGAGGGACTAGCCTTAGCAAAAATGGTCAACTCTTCATATGAGACAGGGATGAAGGAGGAAATAATCGTAGAAGACTTATCTGAATGATGTGGTATGAGGAGGGGAGAAAAGTAAGCCTTAGTCAAATGGCCTGGTTTTTTTTTTTTTTAATGAAATACAAGGCAAGGTTTTCAGATGAGAATTACCACCTGGAATGTAGGAAGTGCTTAATAAATATTTATTGAATTGATAGAACAAGGGATCTAGGGATTTGAGTGTAGGGGGAGTACAGCATTGAACTGATCCACCTCAGTGTCAATAGAGAGAAAGGAGAAGAGTGTAACCAGTGCATAGTGATGGCCTGGGAAAGAACTGAGGGATTTGAGGTTACAATGAAGACAAAAACAAGGCTGGAGACATAAAGCAGAGGAAAAGACAGAATGACAGAAGACTACGATCAGGTAAAGGAATTTCAGAATTCATTATCATGGAAATGGAAGATGTCTAAGTAATGGTAAGACTGGGTGACCATGATGACCATCTCTGTGTGTAGCTGAGTGTAGGAAGAGGCTATAGGAATGAAAAAGACTGAAGAAATGGAAGTTGGGATATTTGGGGGACCATATAAATATATATATGAAGAAGTCTAATATGAGGGCAAGAGTTGAGGAAGAGAGACCATTAACCAGGCACTGAATTCATTACAATATTTTATGCTTTTCTGTGTCATGAAAAGTTGTGGGATTAAATATAGTAGAGTTTTGATGTTTTATTTTTATATCCCCACGATCTGGAAGCAAAAGCTAGATGGCTACTTATGAGGTATATTGTAGAATGGACTTCTCAGGTACAAGTTTAGAATAGATGACCCTTGAGGGTCCTCTCCCAACTCTCAGATTCTGTGTGAATTAAACAAAGGACAGTGTTGACAATACATTGATTTGCTGAAGCTATAAGAGTGGAAAACATCTAAGGAAGAGTATATAGAGCATAGAACAAAGAACTAAAGAATAAATTTTGATTATGTCAACATTCAGGGAAGAAGAGGAACTACTAAAAGATACAGAAATAATAGGAGATGCAGGACAGTGTAATATTAAAAGGCTTAAGGAGATAGAAAGAAAAACAACACCAAATGTTACAAAGAGAGGACAGCAAGACTGGAGAGATCTTTAGGCAGAAAGGGAAAGAGCTAATGGAGAAGGAAAGAATGAAGATGTTAGAAAGAAGATGCCTGCAAGAAATGAACGGTGATAGGGGAATGAATCAAGGGCAGTAATTAAACGGTTAGCTTTGGAAAAGAGGGATAACACTTCCTGAGTTCTTAAGGAAATAAGACAGGGTAGGTATATTAACAAATATATAATATGAGCCAATAACTACTTACCACTAAGGTTGGTGCTGTCAATAATCCCCAAGCAAAAAACTCCAAGAAGATAACTATAACCGCATGATAAACACTAGGTGAACCTATTCCTTGAGGCTATGAGAAAGACAAAAAACAAAGCACAAAAATCACCGTTAGTTCCTTCCAAAATCAGTATAAAATTTTCTGCAGCACATAAACATTTCTCTAAAAAATTTACAAGTAATGCATTTAGAAAGGGTCATTAAAATCAGAAGGAATGCTCAAAAATGAAGTAGTCAACAACCTGACAAAGCTTTTTGGTTGATGAATGCCCTTTTGGTGGATTTTTACTGGACTGACAAGTTATTTGAACTTCTTCAACTTTGTGTTCTTAAGCATCAGATTAAAGTAATCTGTAACTTAAAAAAAAAACCCAACGATCTCCAACTAGTATATTTAGAGGATGTAGTAAAATATAAACTATCTTGGAAATCTAATATTAATTTCTACCCAATGCAAGAATCTCCTTTATACCCTTTATCACTTCCATATGGTTCAAGTCACCCTTCACTGAAAACTTCTAATGTCAGGGAATCACATTCCACAGTAAAACTACTCTAATTTTAAAAGTTATTTCATAATAAAACAGTATTGTCCTGTAAGGACCAATGAGTATACAGAACCCAAAGAAACATGCAAAGTCTTTTATGAATTGAAGATGCAAGCAAAGAAAGAAGGACCAAAAGAACGATATACACAATGACAACACTAACATAAACAGACATTACAATTCACGTAAAAAAAAAAAAATCAAATGACTAATGATAGTTCCAGATGACTAAGTTAAAAACCCATTTCTTTTCTATGAAGGAATAGTAAAATTAAATGTACTATAAAGCAAAAGAGTCTAATATAATAAAAGTTGAGACTTCTTTAAAGTAAGAAAAGTATTATGGAAGGCCAGGGAAAATAAGACATTACTGTGCCCACCATCAATCCAATCAACATATTAAGGACCTACAATGTGTAACGTATTCCTTTTAGCTGTCAAGACCTATGCTCCACCTTCTTAACACCTTTCAAATGCTCCCTTCGCTCCTCTGAGACTGTCACCACTTTAGCGTAAGTCCTTATCACCTTATACCTAGATGATAGCATTAGCTTGCTGCTGCTCTTTCTGTTTCAAGTCTTACCTCACTATAGTCCATTCTCCAAATTAATCTGTCAAATTAATCTTCTCCTCCTCTCCATCTCATTCAATAAATGCCAGTGGCTCCCCTTCTAAGATAAAATATAAAGTCCTTTGTTTGGCATTCAAATCCCTTCATAATCTGCCCTCTTCCCACCTTTGAGTATTCTTTACGCTTTCCTTGCTTCTACATATTCTGTGGTCCAGTGACACTATCCTCTTTGATGTTCTTCCCACAAGACTTGATCAGTCAATCAATCAATAAGCATTTATCAAGTGCCTACTATGTGCCAGGCATGTGGTAAGAGCTGGTCTCCAAGAGACTTCAGATATTTTCACTGGCTACTCCCCTGGAACTCTCGCTCTCCTCATCTCCACCTTCTGGCTTCTCTGACTTTCTCAGCTCAAATTCTACCTTTTGCAATAAGACTTTTCAGTCCTCCTTAAACTAAGTGCCTTTCCTTTGAGATTCTCTCCACTTTTATCCTGTATATATGTTGTTTGCACAGAATTGTTTGAATGTGAGAACTGTTTGTGTTTGTGTGTGTGTGTGTGTGTATCCCCAACACTTAGTGCAAAGCCTGGCACGTAATACTTCTTGAATGACAAGGTGCTGCAGACACCACAACGACAAAACAAAAAACAAAATGCATCAATATTTTTAAAGTTCTTCCACACAGAATACTGAACAAGTGCCTCCCTGTAACAACCAATTGGTAAGAAGCAAAAAAGCAAAAGTCAATGAACTAGGCCTAAGTTCTACTCTCTAAAGCAAGAGTTCTTAACTTTTTTGTCGTGGATTACCCTTTGGTGGTCTGGTACAACCTATGGACCCTTTCGCAGAATAATGTTTTTAAATAAATAAAATACATAGCAATACAAAGGAAGCCATATATATATTGAAGTTTACTTATCAAAATATATATTTTTAAAAGTTCATGGACCTCAGGCCAAGAAGGAGCCTGCAGTCTAAAGTCTAAAGGCCCTTTCATACGACAAACCTTCAAGTATCACTAATTTGGATTGTTAATTTAGGTAAAATTTTTAAAAAGGTTTTTTTTAATGAAAGAAAAGTCTTTAATCTGCTATTTTAAGGGCTATCATTGTATATGCAAATACATATTATTACAAATGAATTTTGGATATGTATTTTTTTAAAAGCCCACTATGACTTCTATTTGGTCATAATGGATCAAATCAACTGCTACTGATTCGAATTGCAATACTTGCTAAAAAGCAGCAATATTGTATTTCTTATATATAAACAAAATATACTTGAATGACTTTCTCCTTAATTAGTGGGGTTTTAAATTTGAAAATCACATTTTAATAAGCTTGACAGTATCAAGATTATTACATTTTATTCAACCTATTAGCATATCAACATAGTATACTGTATTATTTCTCAAATTATATTTTCCAAAAAAGTTCCGAGGAGGAAAAAATCCGGAAAGGCAGATAAGTACACATTAAAAAAATTTCCATATAGCTTTCTGTGTCTTTCTCATTTAATCAACAAGTCAAACATTTTTTATGCTCTTACTAGGTTGTCAGGCATTGTGCTGGATGCTGGGACAAAGGAGAAAAATAAAACAGTCTCTGCCCTCAAGGAATTTACATTTTAGTGGAGGTGACAACCTGTACCTAAGTAAGTACATGCAAAATATGCACAAAATAAATACAAGGCAATTTTTTTTTGGCGGGGGTGGGGGGGGTGTGCAAGGGAGCATTAGAAGCTAAAGGTTTAAGGAAAGCCTTCATGAAGACTGTGTAGCTCAAGTAGAGTTTTGAATGAAACAAGAAGATTCAAAGAAACCTAGATGAGGTGGGAAAACATTCTAGAAATGTGGAACAGCTAGTACAAAGATGATGAGGAATGGATTATCTTTTATGAGGAGATAACAAGAAGGTCAGTTCGACTGAACTACAGAATGTGGAAAGAGGATTAATGCCAAGCGTTGCTACAGATGAAGCTGGGCCCCCCTAGTGCTATATAAGTCTTTGCCCAGGAAACCCTGTCTCTTTTTATTTCCCATGTCTACTTAAGAAAAAGTGTTGCCAAGGTCAGAGGGTGAGCTCAGGCCCCACCCTAGGCTGAAACTTGCCAACATAAACCTCAGAATCTGTACAGAGCTGCCATTGCCTACCCTTGTGTGCTATTTGCAATCGTGAACCATGGAGCCTAAAATCTGAAGCAATGTCCACGTCTGTTACTCTGGTATTTATCTCACCTAGGTTCCTGCTATTATTGTTTCCCTCAGCTTTTCCCCAATCCCCATCATGTCCTACGAACTTCATCTTTTTCTCTGATCACCACCTCCCTTTATTATTTTCCAATTCGTATGTGTTTTGTTCTGGGCTACTCCACTCCATTAGATGTCTCATAGGTAGGGAACCTTATCTTGAATTTTCTGATATACTCTCAATCTCATACATAAAACTTCCCTATTATTGTTGAAGGCATCATCATGCTCTGAGTCACCAATGTTCAAAATTTAGAGGTCATCCTCAACTATTTCAATTTCCACCCTCTCCTTGTGGGCTTTCTACCTATTCATCTACTCCTTGGTCTCTCTGTGTTGGATTCTCACCCAAATCATGCCCTCTAACCTTAGATGTCCCACAGAGTTCTGTCCTGGGTCCTTCTCTCTTCTTCCTCTACAGTACTTCACTTGGTGATCTTATCAGTTCCCAGGGGTTTCATTACCATCTCTATGCTGGTGATTTCCAAATCTATCTATCTTGTCTCAAACTCACGGCTGAGTTCCAATCTTGTCTCTCCAACTGTCTTCCAGACATCTCCAACTGGATGTCCAGCAGGCATTTTAAACTCAACACCTCCAAGCTCTACCCCCAAATCCTGCCCCCTTCATAACTCCCCTAATAAGTAGAGCACAACACTATCCTCCCCCTAGTCCCTCAGGCTTGCAACCTTGTTGTCATTCTCATCTCCTCATTATCTCTTATATCCCACATCCAATCTGTTGACAGGGCCTATTGATTTCACTTTTATACCATCTCTTGAATATGGCTCCTTTACTTCTCTGAAATTGCCACCAACTTGGTGCAGGCTCTCATCTCCTACCCCTGTACTGCTTCAACACCCTGGTGGTCTGCTTGCCTCAAGTCTCTTTCCACTCCAAATCATCTTCCATTTAGCCACCAAAGTGATTTTCCTAAAGCACAGGCCACACACCTCCAATAATCAATTTCCTCCAGTGGCTCCCTATCACCTCCAGGATTCTATACAAAACCCTCTGTTTGGCATTCAAAACCCTTCATAACCTAATCCCCTCCTACCTTTCCAGTCTTCTTATACCTTACTTTGTCTTATAACCTTCCATCCAGTGACACTGGCCTCCTTGTTATTCCATGAACAAAACACTCCCATCTCTGACTCGGGATTTTCTTTAGCTGTCCCCCATCCCTGGAATGCTCTCCTTCATCTCTGCCTACTGGCATCCCTGGTTTCCTGTCAGTACCAACTAAAATCCCATCATCTTCAGGAAACCTTCCCCAACCCTTCTTAATTCTGGTGTCATCCCCTGTTAATTATTTCCCATTTATACAGTATATAGCTTTTTGTACATATTTGTTTATTGTCTCCAGACTACAAGTTCCTAGTGGGCAGGGGCTGTTTTTTGCCTCTTTTTTTGTAGACCCCAATGCTTAGTCTGGCACATTCTAGGCACTTAATAAATGTTTACTGATTGAGTAACTATATTAAGTGATTTGTCCATGAGGATTAACATGGTGAATTGTGATGGATATAAAGCTGGATTCAGATACAGGAAGACCTGAATTTAAAAGTCCTGTCTCTGACATATACTGGTTATATGACCCTGGGCAAGTCACGTAACTCAGTGCTCAACTCTCTTAGTGCCATGTATCACAGAAAAGGTGCTGACTTGTATCGATAGATGTAGTATAGTTTCCTTGTCTATGAAAACACCAGTCTAGTCCTTATGCTTATCCAATTTGACCATACTCACAAAGCTAGTATCATAGGCAGGATTTGAGTCACAAAAACATACACATAAATACAAATATATACAAAGTAACTTACAGAGAAGGAAAATGAAGTTCAAAGAGGGTAAAATAATGGCCTAAACTTGCACCAAGGTCACAATGATAGTAAACAGCAGAGTCAATATATAAACTTTCTACCTGACTCCAAATTTACCACTTTTTTGTGTGCTGTCTTCCTTCGTTACACCGTCTGATCCTTGAGTGCAGGGACTGTCTGCTTAGCATAAAGCCCGGCACATAGTAGGCACTTAATGTTCACTGACTGCTTGAATGCCCAAATCCTCACTCTCCCTCATTTCAAATTTCCAATCAGATGTCAAATCTTATATCTACCTCCACAAAGTTCTTATCTGTTCTATTGTCTCCATTCACATAGGCACCTTACTAATTCCTCTTCCAAACTGCCCTTCCTGATTTAAGTCTTTTCCCTCTACAATCCTAAATCACAGATCTTACCATGTCATTCTTCTTCTCCTCAATAAACTAGAGCTCCCTATTACCTCTAGGATCAACTATAAACGACTCTGGCATTTAAAATCCTTTATATGGTGGTTCTTACTTGCCTTTCCAGGTTTAGTACACTTCATTCACTTTCCTAGTTTCCCGCCTACCCAAACTGGCACCCTAGCTATCCTTCACAGACAACATTCCACCTCCCATCACTCTGGTATTAGGACCATGAAGACAAAAGTTTTGCTTTTTAGTCCTTGCTCTCAAGGAGCTTACATTCTTGAGGTAAAGACATGCACATAGGAGATGATCTGGAGGAGTTAGGAGGAAATTGGTAAAGTCCTTATGTGGAAAACAGTGCTTGCGCTGAGTCTTCAAAGGGACTAGGGATTCTAAGAAGTGGAGGAGAGGACAGAGTATATTCCAGGAAGGGGGACAGTCAATTCGAAGGTATGTAGACGGAAGATGAAATGCCATGTGTGAGGAACAGCAAAAAGGTTAGGTTAGCAGTGTAGGAAAGGGAGTGATATATAATAAGATTACAAAGTAAGCTGGAGGCTTGTTGTGAAGGGCTTTAAATGCAAAACAGAGTTCATATTATCCCACAAGTACCTGTCAAGAAGCCATTTGAATTTATTGAGAAAGGGAGTGACATAGTAAGATCTGTGAGTTAACAATATCATTCTGGCAGCCAGTGTAGAAAACGATTGGAAAAGGGAGACATCCGAGGTAGAGAGACCCATTAAGAGACGTTGCAATAGTCCAGGGAGAAGAAGGGCTCAACTAGTATGGCAGCTATGTAAGTGGAGAAAAGAGGAAGGATAAAAAGACGTTGTGGTAAGAAAATCAAAACCTGGCAACTGACTAAAAATGTGAGGTAAAAGAGAATGAGAAGTCATGGATGACCCTAAGATTGTGAATTGGGCTGACTAGAAGAATGATAAAACTCTCAATAGAAATAAGATAGTTCAGAAGAAGGGTAAAATATAATCAGTTCAGTTTTAAACATCAAGATACCTACAAAACAATACAATCTGAAAAGGTACAATCTTCTGATAAAGTGAATCATTTTTACCCGAAATAAAACTATACCCAAAGTAAATATACTAACAAAGTAAAGACAGCTTTGATTTGTCTTAACCAAAGTAATTTAATCAATGAAGTTAAACCAAAAAATGTGGGCTGAATTTCAAATGTCCCTCCCCATCAAATGTCTAGTAAAATAAAAGTTTTAGAGATTTTATTGTTTTGAACTGCGCTTTCACTGGTGGGAGGAAATACCATCTACCAATTCATTCAACAACTTCTCTGTAACTTACAATATTGGGAAGTTGCTTAGTGTATTGAGAGATTAAGTGATTTATAGAATAAGGCTTGAATTCAACTCTTCCTGCCTCCAAGGCCAGACCTCTTGTCAATTATGCCAGGATGCACTAATAGTTATTGCTTATTTTACGACTTACCTTGCAGATTCGTTGTGAGAAATACTTCAAAACTCTGCATAAACATATTATTAAACAAAAAAAATCTTCCCAACTTACCAGAGCTCTTAGCATATTGTTTTAAAATGAGAAAATTAACTTTTTCCACTTCAGTTGAACAAATATTTACTAAGCATCCTAACACTCTTCTGTACAAGACAAAGTTTATATTCACTTACACACAGGCATCTATATATTTACCCCTACATGTAGTGTTTGTGTACATGACAGTTAACAGTGCCTGACACATTGTGCTCATTAAATACTTATTCCTTTAACATACTACATTTGTGTAAACACACACCTACAGAGATATATATACACGCACATCATGTGTACACACAACTACACAGACCTATGTACGCACATACATGTATGTGCGCGTGTGTTATGTAGAAATTTTACAGGAAACCAATTCTAAAACTGGAAACATTTTCAATTCACTATCCTATTCTTTTCCGGAGCAACACTGACCTTCACGGTGCAGCACTGATGAATTTTCAGTTTTTAAAATAAAGACGGGCAGGTCTTTTCAACCAGCTAACCCCCCCCCCCCGCCCCCGCACACCTGCCCATATTCCACCAAACAAAGCCTATTGTGATGCCAGGCGCTTCCGGAAAGCAGGCACCTTCCCGCAGCAGCCTCTCCCGAGCGCCCCTCGGCCCGCCCGCACATCTGGCGTCCCCCAGGGCCCCTCAGTCCGGACGCAGGCGGCGGCGCTTTGAACCGGGGAGGTTACAGCAAAGCACCTTTCACACCGCACGACGAGGACCATAACGCGCCCGCCTCCCCTGAAAGCCGCAACCCGAGAAGATGCTCGAGAAGCTGCGGCTGGGAGCGGGGCGAGGGGTCCCAAACAGGGCCAGGCTCCGGCGGCGCGGCGCCCGCGGCCCCTCGGAACGGAGCATATGGTGGCGGGCAACCTCCAAGCCCGAGGGGAGCGCCAGGTCGGTGCGGGGCCCGGGCCTCCCTTCAGGCCCGGGGTCTCGGGGCGGACCCCGGCCGTTAGGAGCCGCGCCGCGGGGCACGGCGGGGACAGAGTCAGTGCGTCCGGGGCGGAGCCGAGGAAGGGCTCGGAGGAAAGAGAAACCTACCGTGCCCCCGTCCTTGATGATGATTTTCTTGGCTAGCATGATACTTCGGTTCGCAGCCCGCTTCTTCTTCTTCCCTTGAGTCATTTTACCATTCTCGAGTCCCGGCGCCTTCGCGTAAGGCCCTCCCGGCTGGCCCGAGCTGCGAGTGCCTAGCCCGCAGCCTCTGAGCCCCACAGCCAAGCCCGAGCCGCTCAGGCGACCGCCGCCATCTTGGGAGCCCGGCCCGCCTCCAGCGCGGCCTCGCGTCACATCACGTCACGTGGGGCGATTCCCGGGCTAGCCCCGCCTCCTGGGCACGTGACACCACCCGACCTCTCGGAAGCTGCCCTCGCCTCGCCTCCCCTCCTCTGCCCAAGGGGTTCGAACCGATTTTTCCGTCACAGTCTTGTGAGTGGGAGAGCGGCGCGGGTGGCCGTTGATTAAGGCACTTGAGAAAGAGTGGGTGGAAGTATGTTAAACAGGATCACAGGCTGTGGTTTGTCCTTCCTTTTCGAAGAGCGCTGTGACATTAAGGAAGATGATGCCATCACTTGCAAGTGAATTGGATTGAAGTGAGGCAGGGCCGTACGAAGTCACCTCCTGAGCCTTCTGGGGCCGTGGCCAGATTCAGACCAGATAGGCTGGAGATGGCCCAGCAGCAGGCTCACAGATACAGTGCTGGAAGGGACACTGAAGGGGAAACTGAGGGCCAACATCACACAGGCAGTTAGTGGCAATCAGGATTAGAACTTGGACCTCGTGCCTCCAAATCCATAGCTTTGTCCCCAGCTTTAGCGGGCTCTCCTCCTTCCTGAGCTCCGCATGACTTATTTCCAGGAGCCTCACCAGACCGTCCGGTTCTCTTTTCTTCCTGCTTGTCCCTGTGGCTCTGAGCCTTTAGATGACTTTTGAGGTGGTGGGCATCAGAGAAGGGGCATATTGAAGGGAATACCAGTAAGGGAAACAGTTCAAATCTTTCTCTGGATTCTTACTTGGCTGTGTAAGGGCAGGTCATTTAGAGCCTTTCAGCCTCAGTTTCTTCATCTGTAACATGTAAGAACCTCTAACTCTCACAGGCTTTTTGCATGTGAAATAGTATATGCAAAGTGCCTTAATGCGCTATACAAATACTATTATTATGTGTGACTTGAACCCAGATTTTCTTGAGGCAGGTTCATGGTCTACTATACTTTGCTTGCCTCTCACATTGTATTATGTCTGACACAAGCAGGCATTTGATAAACACTTCCTGAAACGTAAATGGAAAGAACAACCACACAATAAATGAAAATAAATGCTGTGAAATTATAAAGAAGCTTGGCCTCAAAGAGGTACGAGAAAACACTTTCTACTTTGTCCTATGTGTATCATCAATGGTCAGCACAGGGCCTGGCACATATTGAATACTTAGCAAATGCTAAGGTAATCTAGGTGATCTGACCCAGGAAGAGGACACCAATGCTCTCTTAATCTGGATGTCCTATCATACTGCAACCTGAAAATCAATTAGCTTTTTGGCTGCAATCCCATAAAACACTTAGCAGTTTTTTTTGTTTTGTTTTTTTCAAACTGCTTTCTAGCTATACTCTCCCCTTTTTTTAAACCCAGATACAAAACTACATTTTCCCTGTTAGAGCTCACCTTGATGGATTCAGCCAAATGTTCTAGCCTGTCATTATTTTTTTGTATCCTAATTGTCATCCAAGTTTAGCTACCCCTTACAGCAGTGTCATATGTAAATTTAATAAGTATACAATCTATCCCATTATCCAAATTATTGGTGAAAAATATTAAAAGGCAGAGGGTCAACCACTTATCACTAGGGAATTCCATTAAAGACCTAAGTTGTCACTGACCTGTTTGAGTTCTATTATTGAAACACTTCTGTCTTGCTTAACTCCACTAATATCTACTAGCATCACTCCAATTTGTTGATGAGCATAATAATGTTTGTCTAATGCTTCGCTGAAATCTAATATGTGAATACTGCTTCTGTAACTAAATGAGGAAAAAAAAATCACTCTAAAAAAGCTCAGTAGATCTGTTTCCTTTTGTATCTGTTTGTTATTCATTTTCCAGTTTTTTCTATGAATAAATGCTTTTGGTATGATATGGCTTAGTAGTAACCACTTTTCATTGATTTGAAAAAAGAAAGTGCTCATAAACTGTCATCCTTCAACATGTTTTACAAAGATGCTTATACTCTAAAATAGTGTAGCCTTTGGTCATTACGTATCTCTGCCAAGAAAGAATGTTATGGTTTTATTAGCTGAGATAGTTTCTTGACTTTTTCAGCCTCTTTATTTTGGCAATTGTTTTGCTGTAGTTAATATTCTCTAAGAAATGATGAGTTGTAGAGAGATATCTAAAGTACCTAACTGGAGTGCAGACACAAGATCGCAGAGTAGCAGGAAGAAGTACAGACAAATTCTACCCCACAACTTTTTCAAACAGTTACAGAAAGTACACAAGATTAAGTTTTTATTGGGAAATCGAAGGAAAAAAAAAGAATGAGGCATTTTTCCAATCCAGGTCATATAGGAAGACTGAAAGGTGGGATAAAGGAAAACTGAAAGGGGGATAAAGACAGAAACTGAGCATTTCAGCACAGGGAGAGGCTATATACCAGGAAAGAAGTTCCAAATCCAGCACAAAGGGCCTTAAATTTGTGCAGGGTTCAGGAAGAGGGGTAATGTCAAAGAACTGGAGATGTAGAGAGCTCTTATCAATTGGAGAATAGCTGAACAATTTGTGACATAAAAATTTGATAGAATACTATTGTGTTGTAAATGACAAAGGGAAATATTTCAGAAAAACCTGGGAATACTTGTATGAACTGACGCAAAATGAAGTGAGCAAAACCAGAAGAACAATTTATATACTAACAACACTGCTGTAAAAACAAACAACTTTGAAAGCCTTAGTAAAGTTGATCAATGCAATGAAGAGCTGTGATTCCAAAGGACCAATAATGAAACATACTACCCACCTCCTAATAGAGGCAGGTAGGTGGCACAGTATATACAGTGCTGGACCTAGAGTCAGATAGACCTGAATTCAAATCTTTCCAAAGATATTCAGATGTGACCTTAGATTAAATCATTTAACTGCTATCTGCCTCAGTTTTCTCATCTGTAAGATGAGGATGATAATAACAGCATCTATTTCCTAGGGTTGTTGTGAGCATAAAATGAAACATTTATAAAGCATTTTGCAAACCTTGAAGTGCTATATAAATGTTAGTTATTGTTGTGATGATGATGATGATGATGATGATGTTCATTTCCCAATGAACAGCAGTTCTTTTTGTGGTGGCAAAGAATTGGAAACTGAGGAGATGCCCACCAACTGGGGAATGGCTGAACAAGTGGTAGTATATGATTATGATGGAATACTATTTATTGTGCTGTAAGAAATGACAAGCAGGATGGTTTCAGAAAAACTTGGGGAGACTTATATGAACTGATGTAAAGTGAAGCAAGCAGAACTTACTTTAAGAGGAAAACATTATACACAGTAACAATATAGTAACAACAATCGACTGAAAGATTTAACTACTCTGATCAATATAATGATCCATGAAAATTCCAAAGAACTCATTCAAAATGAAAAATGCTATCTCCTGAGAGAAAATTGATGAATTCTGAATACAGATTGAAGCATATTTTCTTTCACATTTTTTTCTTTCACAAGGTAGTTAGTGCGGGAATGTTTTGCATGACTTCACATGTATAATGGCTATCTTTTTCCCTGCCTTCTTGATTCGTGGGGGAAGTGTGGGAGAGAGGGAGAGAATTTGGAACTGAAAATAAATTTTTTTAAATAAAAAAATAATACTAATGGGACATTTCTTTTTTTAGGCATACTAATGCTATATTTCTAGTCTTACCTGTTACAGTATAGAAAATGTTTTATATGACTCTGAGTCTTCCTGATTCCTCCAACAAAACAGGGAATATAAACTATGATAAGGGTAATGATAAGGCTACTGAGTTGATCTTGATGGATAAGGAATTCAAACATGTTTTTAGACCTACTTGGAAGATGAAGCAATAGCAGGTAACTAAAGTTGAATGTATAATTTTTTCTAAAGAATAATGTAAAGCACACTAAAACTTAGAATGATCTGAGGCTAATTGTGAATGTTATGGATAATGGAAAAATTTTTAAGCTGTGTTGGGGGTGAGAAAAATCAGCAAAGATCTGGGGCAGCTGCTTAGTGTTGGTAAAATAATAAATGGTAACAGAAAAAAGGTAATTCAACTCTTATGTTGCTTTCGTTTTCTACAAAGGGGAATGATAACTGGATTAGGAGGGACAGGGTAAAAAATGGCTACACAGAGTTGAAACTGAAGATAAATGTGATAGTAAGAGAACACCTCTACAGGATAAACTATGTCCTAGAGTGCTTAAAAAAAAAACAAACAAAAAACCCAACAAACCTGGCATGTGATTGTCGAGGTGAGTGGCTGCCAGTGATCTTTGAAAAGTCACAGGGAATAGGAAAGATATTGCAGGGTTGGAGACAAAGATCTCAAAAAAAAAAAAAAGAAAAAAGACAAAGAGCAGACTACTTATAGGTTGATGAGTTTGATTTTGATTGCTGAGAAAATTTTATTATGTATTTTTAAAGATATTCTGTCAACAGTTAGAAAGAGGAAGATATTTACTAAGAGTCAGCATGTTCATCAACAGATCAGGAAGACTAAACTCAGTCATGTTTTTGACAACGCTACTACTCTCTGCCCTGCTATCTCTGGTAGCTCAGGAAAATGCTGAAGACCTGGTATACCAAGATTTCAGCAAACCATTTGACAAAGTCTTTCATGGGAGAAAGGGCTAGGGTCTCCCATTGCATCCTGAGCTATCTCCAGTCATCCTGATGAATATCTGGCCACTGGACCCAGATGGCTCTGGAGGAGAAAGGGAGGCTGGTGACCTTGCAGAGCCCTCCCTAACTCAAAACAAAGTCAATTGCAAGTCATGTCATCATCTCCCTGACGTCATGGTCCTCTTCAAGAACAAAGGACAAACACAACAACCTGACAGAGTCTTTCATGGACACATGTTCTAAATCAGTGGGGTAAAACTCAAACAGAAATCCTTGTGGACCACATATTAACTTAGAAAACCACAAATTAACATTATATTCTACTGCATTTTTATTAAACAGTTTCTGATTATATTTTAACCTAGTTCTAGCTGCTTGAGAATTTTGCAGGTCATGAGTCTGACACCTCTGTTCTAGATGATATTACAGTTAGGTAGATTTGGAACTAGTGAATGACTAGATCCAAAGAGGAATCAATTAATGAACTGATGTCCAACATGAAGGGAAGTCTCTTGTGAAGTGATGTAGGGAATCTCTCCTTGGTCCTATACTGTTCGACATTTTTATTAATGACACGGACTAAGATATAGATTTATTACTCAGCAATTTTACAAATGACATAAAGCTAAGAAGTAATACACAGTATAACGGGTAACAAAGTAAGATCCTGAAGGATCTCAACAAGGAGAACAACCAAGCAAGTTTACTGAGACAAAATGCCAAATGAGACAAGTCCCACAGTTTGTTTAGAAAAAAACAAACAATTTCACAAGTATAACATATGGGAGATATGTTTAGACAACAGTTCACATGAAAATGATCTGTGGATTTTTTGAGAAAAGCACATTCAATATAAAGCAACAAAATCTAATGCTATCTTAGGTTTTATTAGCAGTGTATCCAGAAAGAGGGAGATAGAACTTCTGCGGTTTTCTATCCTGGTCATACCACATCTCGAATATTGTATTTGGTGCTACATTTAGGGAAAGATAATGACAGAGAGAGCAACCAGTATGAGAAGAGGATGGGAGACCTTGCCATATGACAATGAATTGAAGGAACTAGGGTTGTTTAACCTGCAGAAGAGAAAACTTAGGGTAGACATGATAGCTATTTTCAAGTGTTTGAAAAGTATGAGACTTAGATTTGTTCTGCTGGGCCTTATTAGGCTAAACTAACAGTAGTAGGTAGAAGATCAAGAGAATCAAATTTCAGATTGGAATAAAAAACAATTACAGATGTCTAAAATTGGTATGAACTGCTTCAGGGGAAGGTAGGATCCCCCACGATAGAAATTTTCAAGCAAAGGCTGGATGACCACTTATCAGTAGAAAGGTTTTCTTTTCAGGAATTGGTTGCACTGGATAGCCTCTAAGGTTTCTGCCAACTGTATGATTAGGAAAGAAGGGTTTAAAATCTAGTTGTTTCTATACCAGAGTAAGATTTTCAAAACAAGATGTTTATTTTTAAATAGTGTTTCCTTTGTACAACTAAACTCACAGAAAGGGTCCAACTAATAATTTTAAATGGCCTAATCAGATCTATACAGAAAAGGTAAAACCCTTACAGTCCCAACAGCAAAATGCAAAAATGCCAAAACAATTCTACAAGCTAGTTGTCCTGGGGAGGTGTCATGACATTAGAGGATGAAGAGAATCATAACCGAAGAAAAAAGTGCATAGTGGGATTTTTCTGTATTTTGATTTTGCATATATGATATGCAAAGAGAATTGCAACTTATTTTTCAGTTACATTATCAAGCACTTTTTATAACTGGAATGAAGTAGTAGCAAATCACAGACTTGTAAGGCATTTCTAAGGGATCAAGTCCAACCTATACCAGAATCCTGGACCCGGTATCATCAATAAATTATAAATTCAGCCTCTGCTTGAAAACCTCCATTAAGGGGTAACCTTGTAAGAAAGAACTTCCTATCAATTACGGCTTTCCCAAACTTGAATGACCTACCTTAGGAAGTCATGAATTCCCTACTCTTGGGGATTTTCAAGTTAAGATTAGATGATACCCTTGTCAAGATTACTATATAAGGGATTCCTGTTCAGAAGTTGTATGGGCTAAGCTCCGAAGTACCTTCCAACTCAGACATTCTGTGATTCAGAAAACTAGAGAGCTCAAAGCTCCCCTGGGTTCTCCTCTCCCACCTCCAACCAAACTATACAAAATCAAATTCATTCATTGTACGGTAGGATGATTGTTATAGGAATAATAATGACTTTCTGTAGAGAACAAATGTAAGAGTAAATTACAACCAGATCAAAGTACTGTTTCTATGGATTTTTTGTGAAAACACAGAAGTAGCTTTGTTATGCAAGTCCTTTACAGAGGACAGAATTCAACTGTACAAGATACGTGAGCAATACATAGGATACTGCTTAAATCTTAGTCAAACTTTTTGGTCATTTGAAAATCTGATACATTTTCTTACATTTGTTCAGTGAAGTCCAATCTTTTATAAATGTTTTGATTATTTAAGAACTTCAGATGGTAAATGTTAACATTAAATTTCTTTACAACAAAATTTAAAAAGTTAAGTAAGATTTGATAAATCAAATTATTTTTCATATCCTTATGGAAAATTAAATGTCAATCTAGAACTAGTAACTTGAAGAAGCTAAATTTATGTGCGCCAGAATTATATTTAGAGCTAGAATAAGGCCTTCAAGATCCTTATTTTACAGATAAAGAACATGAGGCCAGAAAGATTAAGTGATTTAACTAATCAATAGGTAGTGGGAAGCAGAGCCAAGATTCCAATTCAGGCATTCTAGCAAAAGATCCAGCATTCTTTCCTCCATATCACATTGTCTTTTTGTAATTTATATTAGCTAGTTTAATGACAAGAATCCCATGCCCTCCAACTGCACCACAAAAGTAATTTCTGTCTTTGTCAGGTAAACAATTTCTTCTAAATGTCACTTATGATGACAACAAATTAAAGGCAACAACAGGAGGAATAAATCCAAGTCAAAAACCTTAAAACAGTTTAAAAAAGTCATGAAAACGAGCAGACAATGTGGTTATGAATTAATGCCATTATGCAAATAGTTTGTGTTGGTATTAACAACTGGTAAACAATAGAACATGTACATTTATTTATAATCTTTTGGGGAGTATTCACCTTTTTCTTTTGTGTGTATATATTGATATGTTTGCATTGTCAAAGGAAATGTAAACGATATAAAAAGTTTTTTAAAATATCACTTAAATCACATACAGAGTATCCCAAAAGTCATGGTGCAGTTTTAAGCTTTGGGATTAATTAACTAAAGATTTTTAAAAGATTCAGACATAAAAGAATCATAGGATCAATGACTTAGAACTGAAAAGGATCTCAAAGGTTATCTAGTTTAACTCCTTCATTTTACATATGAGGAAACTAGGCCTAGAGAGAAAAGTCACACAGGAATAAGTAGCAGACTCAAGATTCAAACCCAGGTCCTCTTGCTTAGGCCGTACCATGTCACCAACAATGACTTGTACCAAGAAGTGGTAAAATAGATACTATCCATATGTATGATCAGACAATTGGGTGAACTGCACATGTAGAAAGCAAGCAAGGGATTACAGATGGACATCTTAAGTACTGCACTGGCACCCAGTGCAGGTGACAGACGTAAAGAAAGACCTCCGGAATGCTGGACAGACATACTCAGGGAAGATTCACAAGCAGATGAAGAGGCACACAGAATGATGAGTTGCAAATCTGACCACTGGAGAAAGGACCCACACTGATATCACAGATCAAATGAAGTATAAATAAACAAACTGATGTATAGGCAGAATAGTTTATGCTGGATTTTACTCTTGAATCATTCTCTTCCCTCCCCTTGTTCCCTCCTCCCATCCCTTTATAAGATTTATAAGTGGTATTAACAGATACTTTGAGGACATTGACAATCAGTGAATAGTTTCAGTTAGAATGTTATTAATAACAGTAGTAATAAGAAAAAAATATACTGCATCTGTTTTATATAAGGTATAACAGTCAGGTGGTTTTCCTTTTTAGAAAGAACTGAGTTTCAAAAAGCTAGATACCATGCTTAGAGTAACAAAACGAAATGATTACAATCATGATAACTACAGCTTACATTTATACAGCGCCTACTATGTACCAAGAACTGTGCTAAGCACTTTACAATTATCTCATTTGATCATCACAACATCCTGGGAGGTAGGTACTATTATCCCCATTTTATAAATGAGGAAACAAAGTTAAATGACTTGCTCGGCTAGTGAGTATCTGAGGCCAAATTTGAACTCACTTCTTCCTGACTCCTGGGTATTGTAACCCAGGGAAATTAAATGATTTGTTGAAGATCACATATAAAGTCCTTGGCAGATTACTCAACAAGCATTTATTCTAGGTTTATAGTCTAGTGAGCCAATGCTTACTACATGGCTGTTGTGCTTCTCATTTCTGGACATCAACACCATACCTTATCTGCAGCCTCACCCTAGAAGCTCCATTAGCCTCTCAGGCTGATTTACCTTGGGATACTCTCTGCTATGCCATCCCTCTTCCTCCACTGGTGAGTTCCTCTTGGGGCCAACATTCATTCATCTCCTTGTTGTGCTTCTGACTTTCCAGACTACAATACCATTCCCCCTGCTGTAGCTACCTTCATTCTTCCCCCACCCCCAACCCTGCTTTCCACCTCCCTTTTATGCGTTGTCTTCCCCCATTATACTGAAAACTCCTTGAAGGCAGGGCCTGTCTTTTTCTTGTATTTATATCCCCAACACTCAGCACAGTTCCTGGCACGTAGTAACTACTTAATAAATATTTGTTGCCTAATAAATGCTTATTGCCTTGCACTGTGTTAAATTCTGGGGATACAAAGAAAATGGAAAGACCATTTTAGGCCTTGAGGAGACTATAATTTAATGCAGAAATGCCATATATATAGACATATAAAAAAAGATATGTATAGTACAAGGAAACCTTACAGGGAAGAATGTGGTGTTTGAGGTGAATCTTGAAGGAAGCCAGTAATTTTAAGAAGTTGAAAAGGAAGCAGAAGGGCATTCTAGGCATGAAGGATAACCAGAGGAAAGGCAGGAAAATGCGAGATGGATCACTGTATGTGAAAAACAGTAGGTAGGCCCATGTGACTACATTCTAAGGTATGTGAAGGGGAATAACATGTAAGAATCCTGGAAAGTTAAGAAGGGGCCAGACTGAAAACTCTGAATACCAAAACACTGGCGTTTATATTTGATACTGAAGTTATTAGAGAGGCACTGAATTTTATTGAATATTTGAGACCTGTACTTTAAGAAAACCATTTTGGCAGTGGTAGAGGATGGATTGGAGTAGGGAGACATGAAGCAGGGAGATCAATTGGAATATTACAGTTATCCCTTCCACACTGTTATTTTCTCCATTGTGGTTTCCATATATCACGGGTCAGCATAAGAAATTAAATGGGAAGGGAGTTTTGCAGAAGCTGCAGGCAACATGTAAAGGCCAGCAGACAACACATTAAAAAGTTTAGAAACTCAGAAATGATGATCAGCTGTGAATGACTTAGCTATTCTCAGTAATACAATGATCCAAGACAACACTAAAGGACTTATGGTAAAGAATGCCATCCATCACCAGACAAAGAATTGATGGGTGTCTGAATACAATATTATTTTTTATAATTTATAATATTATTTTTATAATTTTAAATTATGCCTATTATGTGCCAAATGGTGTACTAAGTGATGAGGAAACAAAGATAAAAATCAAAACAGTTTCTGCCCTCAAAGAGCTTACTTTCTCTGGGTCAGGGAGAGTCTGTACAGGGATAAGTAAATATAAAATAATGAGAGAGATCAGGAAAGGTGTCATGGAAAGAAGGTAGCCTTTGAGCTAAGACTTGAAGGGGAGATAGGCATTCCAATAGGAAAGTCTTTCACAAATTTGCCCTAACCTAACTTTCTAGCCTAATTGTACACTAGTCCCACCTCCCATACATTGCAATTCAGGCAAAATGCACTCTCTGCTCATCATACACAACACTCCATCTCACACCCACCTTTATACTGACCATTCCCCATGAATGGAATGCTCTTCCTCCTCACTCATATCCACCTCACAGAATCCCTTCCTTCAAGAAGCAGTTCAAGCACAATTTCTTATGAAGTCTTTCTTGATCCCCTCTCACCTTTGCCAACTGCTTGTGTCCTCCCTTCCAAAAACCTTTGTATTTCTTGTGTTTTATATATATATATATATATATGTACTTGTGCCTCCCATTAGAATGTAAGCTCCCTGCATGGATGGATTGTTTCATTCATTGCATATGTACCCAGTGCTTAACACAAAGGTATTTAACTTTTTTTTTTTTTAATGACTGGGCAATGGGGAAGAGGGAGTGAATCCTAGAAAATGGGTTAGCCTGTACAAAGATAAAGAAGATGGGTTATGAGAAACAGTGATTAGGTCAGTTAGGTGGGAATACAGAAAATGTGAAGGAGACTAATGTGTAATATGAGCTTGGTAAGGTAGTTTGGAAGCAGACTAGGGAGGGCTTTAAATACCAAACAAAGAAGTCTGAATTTTATCCAAGAGGCAATAAGGAATTATTAAAGTCTCTTGAGCAGGGAACATGGTTAGACTTATGTTTTAGGAACATCACTTTGACAGCTATGTGGAGAATGGATGAGAGTAGAGGCAGGAAGGTTGGGAGGTTATTTCAATGGTCTAGGCCAGAGACAATAAAAAGACCTGAACTAGAACAATGTTTGTGTGAAAAAAGAGAAGGGGACTGAGGTGAGAGATATTGGGAAGCCAGCTGATTATATGTGGGAGGTGGAGAAGAATGAATACAAACATGACTCTTGAGGTTGCAAAGTAGGGTAACTGGAAGGGTGGTGGTGCCCTTGACAGAAACAGGGAAGTTAGGAAGAGAAGTGTGTTCAAGAGGGAAAGACAATGGGACACCCAGAAGGGAAACAGCCAATAGGCAGTTGGTGATGTGGAACAAAAGCACAAGAGAAAGGAGAGTTGGAATATATAGAACTGGGAATCATCTTCAAGGAGAAAGTCATGTCTTGCATTCCCATAGATAAAAAGAAATGAACTATGTGATATTTCTCAACCTGTTCATTATTTTGTAGCTGAACATAACAATTTATGCAAGAGGATTTTAGAAGGAAATTTAATATAAGCTTAGGTTAAGAGGGAGTCTAACCTCTGGCCTTTCAGAAATGTTAGGAAGGAGGGCGGTATTTTAAAGACACTATTTTTTAAGGCTTTCAGATTTAGGTTCTATATGTGGTCTTGAGCTTCACACCTCTGCTCTAAATAGAATTTATTCCATGGAAGGCTTTTAGAGCAGAATTAAGTGACTAACTTTCATATGGTAGAAACACAATATGGTTCCTGTTGCTTTAATAACTGGGTTCTTCACTATTTTGGTAATTTCCTCACCTGTAAAATGAGTATAATACTACTTGCTCTACCTACCTAAGTTGTTGTTATGAAAGAATCACTTCATACACCTTTTATATGCTACATAAATGTGGGTTACTTTTATGTGTTAAGCACTGCATACTATCTTTGTACTTCTCTAATCACCTTCCAGTTTGTCAATGGCCTTTCCAAAATGAGGCTAATTGAATACAATACTACAATTGCAGCCTGACAAGGGCAACATACTATCACATCCTTTACTCTGGACCATATGACTGCAAATAATGCAACCCAAAAGTACCTTTCCCCAAAAACAAACCTGGTACAAACATTATTATTAAAGGGAGAGCTTGAGCATTTAGAACAGGGAGCAGTAATGACAAAGAAATTTAAGTGCTGCATTAAGAACATATGTCAGACTAACCTCATCTCCTTTTTTGACAGGGCTGCTAGACTGATCAGGAGAATGCTGTAGATACGGTGTATCTGGATTTCAGCAAAGGTTTTAGCAATTTTTCATGAAAACCTTGTGGATAAAATGGAAAGATCTGAGATAAATGAGTAGATTTAGAAATGAATGAATAACCAAAAACTGTGCTGGGAGCTGTCAACCTAGAGATCTGTAGTCAGAACTAAAAGCTATTTAAATTTTATTGAAGACTTAGAGGAGGATGTAGTCATCAGTAGATAAAAAGTTTATATATGATGGCTGGAGAATGACTCAACTGGACAGTAATCATTTTGTATCAGCCCTGGACTTAATGGCATCCCTGAGAGTTATAAAATTTCAGAATCTCAACAGTTGGAAAGTTAACTCAGTGACCAGCCTATCTAACCCATATCTGGAAAAAAAAGCCTATTACCACATGCCCAACATGTGGTCCTCTAACTTGTGTTTGAAGGACTCAAATAACAGAGGATCTGCCAGAGTAGAACAGAAATCTAGGCTTGTTCTGGTACAGTACCTTGAAGGTGGTTCTGGGAATCTTTGAGGGTTCCAGTTTCCTCAGGAGTCAAGCATTCAGATCAATGGCCCCTGCAGCATATACCACAGAAAAGAACTTCAAAGGATAGTACTTGGAGAAATCTAAAATGTCACTCAGTCTATTTTTACTTAAAATGGAATATTTAGGTTTAACTTTGGCTTAACTTATGCATGGGGGAAAACGTACACTAATAAAACATCAATGACTAGTGAAGCTAGAATGAACTGAACAAATATATTATGTACCAATTTATCCCATAAATGCTATGTAAGAGAAAAGGGCTAATGGTGATCATATCAATATCAATTTATTTTTATTTGCCATTGTGTGTGTGTGTGTGTGTGTGTGTGTGTGTGTGTGTGTGTAAAACTGTTCGAGGACAGATCAAGCTTTTCACTAAATTTAGCATAATAATTATTTAAATGACTACATCATTTTTAAAAGCGTAAGTAGTACTTACTGCCAGAAAGCTAAATAGCATTACTTTATATGTTCTGTTGTCAGCAATGATCAAAACTTTTTCAAATTATCAAAACATATTTTTAAAGTTCTTAGATTCTGGGTTCAGTATTACTTAACAAAATTTTTGAAGCTTCTCTCACTGTAAAGTTTTAAAACCACTACTAAATGGTAATAGATTTGATCTGTACTGTCCTATTAAGGGTAAAGAATTCAAAAGCTATGGACACTATGAGAAAAAAATGTTGAGAACTTGAATTTGGGGAAATTTAAGGCATATTTTCAGAGTGATATTTTCTTCTCTGGAGTGCCATACCAGTGCTGGAATTCGATTTCAGTTCATTTTCAAGGGCTATATTACACACTGGTATGATAATGCAGATACAATTTGCCAATTAGTGTTTTGCTGAAGGACAGTAGTGACTTTAAGTTAATTTACCTATTATATTTACATTTACAAATAGGCACTAAAGATACTACAATAATGGTATACTGCAAACTTGACAAATGCTATTCAAAAGCAAGGGAAAAATAATCCTAATAATATTTTATAATTAGTTTTTTTCATTAGGGGAACCAAATGAAATTTATATTAAAAAATAAAGCTAATTTTTGGAAATATTTTTACAATTTAAGTGATTTATCTCAGATTACATCAATTTTATAAATGGTAACATGAATCACGTGAATTAATCTTCAACATTTAGGAACTTATTAAATGATTCTTGAATTGCACTGGTGATAATACATGAAATAAATTATAAGCAAATAGTAAAGAAAATAAAGCACATGATTTCAATTACTTAATGTGATTAATTTTCCTTCTAGCTGACTGATATGTATCTTGTAGAAAACTTAAGTTTTCTGTCATTTTACGAGTAAGTAGAGAAATTCACAACAACTTAAAATGGGAGCCAAACCAGATGAGGCAACATATAGATTCACATGTGAGCTAGTGGTGATAATGACTAGAGTAACAGGGATGACCAGTAATTTATCGTTGGTATTAAAAGAGGAGAAATTTAATTCACATTCAGATTCATAATTATTGGCGAACAGGGTCACAATTAATTCCAGTAATAAAACTCTGCCTACATTCCAATAAAACTCATTAAGCAATAGGTGGTAACTAGATATTGAAAAAATCTGAAATATTTATCCATCAAAAACATGACATAAAAAAGACCAATTGTACAATTTTTGAATTTTGTTCACAAAAGTTTAAATATACAAAATTACATATTGTTCCCCAAACCAAAAGGGATCTAAGCAAATAAAACATGGAGACACAACAAAAGATCCAAATAGTAAAGAACAAAAAAAATGCAGTAAAATATTATTTAAAAACAACGAACTATAACAGTAATCTGGCTTGTACTCTATTTTTAAAGTTTCAAAATGCTAAATGATGAGTAATAGTGTTACACTTTACTCAAACATATATTGGTTATCAATTACCTGCACAGCACACTTAATTTCCTGTATCATAAAATATATTTGATGAATACTTGTAGATAAAGAATTTTTTAAAAATCAATTGAGAAATAACTATTTTAAAAATTCCTGATATTATTATCATGTATCCATAATTGTGAATTACAGTAATAACCTCCAGAAGAAGTCAGGTATTTGGTAAGCAAGGCACACAGGACCATAATTTGTAAAAGGTGCTTCTTTTGGTCCTAGATTTATTATTAAATATGCTACATTTTGGAGGTTTTTAAGGTGACTGACTTACAAACATATAAATAACTTCCAGAAGGCTTTTCTTTTGAAAAGCACACATTCATGATGTAAATAAATACTGTCATGACAATGAAAATTTAAATTAAAAGATGATATGAAGACAAAAATAAACCCTGTTTCTCAAAAACAATACCTACATTGGAAGCAAATACAGTAACATTTTTAAGGTCTAGAAAACTACTTTGTCTGAAAGGTTTATCAGGTCTTATAGGTAATGTAATAAGAATCATATCCTAAACTTACTAAAGCACAATTTCTGAAAACTACAGGGGCAGCCTTTTGATTTACAGATTCTTTTTCCCCATGTTTTTGTCCAGATAATAAGATGACTTTTGAGTTTTCCCCCACTAAGAATAACTAGAAATGCAAACCATTGCTCATTCTTCTTGCTGATACAGATTTTTAACATAAAAAAAGTTCAAGAATTCATACCTATGGTACTCCTAAAATAATTTTAATTTATTACTGTTCTGTTGGTAAAATCATTCTTTATATTTAAAACTTTTCATCCAGTTTTAAACTGGACACTATAGCCTTAATTTATTATAATGCTAGCTACTGGCACATTTCCCTACAAAATGGCTAATTTTCAGTGAATAAAGTAGTTGAGAGGTGAAAAAAAAGTTTAAATTTCTTAAAAAGCTGGAATTATTTTGGTGTCAAAACTGTATGTTAGAAATGGAATTATTAATTTTTTAATTATATGGTTAATAGACAAGACTTTGGAGGTGAAACTGTCAACTGATCCAAAAAACAATGTCATGATAATGTCATCATTAGCTGTTGGTAAAAGCCAATCTACAATTCCGGTGGTCCTTTTCAAATTTTGCATTCTATTATATTTCCCTGTGAACACAAAGTATAAATTATAAACTACAATATCCAAGAATAAACATTTTCTTAATTACTAGTAATGTAAAATATAAATTCTCTGTCCATAAAACAGTTAGTTTGAAAAAAAACATGTCACTCATCACAGAATATTAGAGCTGGAAAGAACCTCCTAGTCCAACCCTCTCATTTGACAGATAACAAAGCCAATGCCTAGAGAAGTGATTTGCCCAAGGTCATAAAGTGAATTAGTGGCATAGGTGGACTAGAAATCAGGTTTCCTCACTCTTTCTGCTACACTACACTCCTCCGAATCTCCTTATTTGCTTATTTCGTGAAACTAGCCTGTTCTGATATACTTGCTTGAATACTTGAATAATTTTAAGTTTTCAGTCACTGGGAGCATGCCATTACATTAACCACATACCAGTACTTTTTTGTATTACTCTTCAAAGCACTAAAATAAGAGACAGGTCACACAGTGTCAAGTGGCTAAGAAAATACGCTGAACTACTTATTATTATTTAGATACCTAGCCAATATTTGGGAAGTTAACTTGGTCCTGGAATTTTGTGCTCCTTTGTAACCCCAGGATTTGGATTTCAATTAGGCCAGAATTTTGTAGCACACTGAGAACATACCCCAAACTGTTAACAGTTTAACAACTCTCAAAGGAAGCTAGTGAAAGCTATATGTACCCAGAATTCTGGCCAACAAGGGCCAGTTTGCAATACCTATTAGAAAGATTCCAAATGTTTTGTAATTGAACACATTTGCAAGGAATTGAAACCTTAGACAGAAGAGGTAGGAGTGGACTCCTGATTTATGGATACAGGAGGGCACTGTGTTTTCAAAGAAATCTCACAGTAGGCTAACTCAGTGGTAGCCTTAAAGAATACCATAATTTTAAGCACAAAACTTTGGAATCTTTTTTTTTTAACTCTACCCAAATAGGCATCTATTGAATTGAATTTTTGAGCTATTTATGTAAATTTTAAAAATAAACACTAGAATTGCATGTGTTGTTTTAAAGTACATTATATAGAGAACAAGCTAGAATGTTGATACTATTGTTGTTCACAATTGAATTAACCTAACATGATAATTTTAGAAAGTTTTTAACTAATTATGTATGACATTATCTCAACCATATTAAAAATTAAATGGCTTATACATAAAATATTCTACTTCAATGTTCATAAGAACATATCATAGAAATGGTGTTATTTTAAAGCAGGTGCATTTGTGTGGTTATATACAGATATATACATAACATATACACATATATATACTCTTTTATATACAAAAACCAATTTTATATATGTTTGTGTATATGTATACATATACGTGTGTATATATACACACACATTCATGTACGTAAGAAACAAATAATAACTTCTGCCCAAGCAGCCCCATGCAGTGCTAGGAGCCCTATACAAGTAATATACCCTTCAACCATAGAAAGGGCACTTCCATAGGTGATGGGCTTACAAAATTTTGTTTGGGAACCCTGAATTTAAAATTATCATACCATTTCAAACAATATAATGGCCATCTAAAATGGTTCTAGATGTCATTTTGATGCCAACTTATTGATATTTAAACTAAAAACTATCTTTACTGTTACAGCCTTAAAGAAGCTCTTATAGATTGAGTAAAATATCCATTTAAAACTCTGTAATAAGGTAGAATATATACATGATATTCTATAATGAATCCAAATAGAATGGATATAGACAATTATATATTTTTATAAACCATTAAATATTTTAAGTATTTACTTCATCTTAAGTTACATTTAATAACATTGAAGGAAACTGAATCACACACAAATAAAATTTAAAGTAATAGTAGGTATACAATTTATAAGAAAAAATAAAAAGAAACCCAGACCCAAACTCCACCTGTAGCTTGTATTTGGTTACATAAACAATGAAACAGAGAACCTTACATAAAAATCTTCCCCTTCTGATATTAAATCAGACCCATAATATTATCAATTTTATAGAGATTAACAAATAACAGAATTCAGATTTGTTTAGCAATCCCTTTATAAATATAAAAATCTTGGGTATGTGAAAAATTTTTTCAAACCATACTTCAATTTCTTCACAGCTTTAATAAGAAATAGCTAATTATAATCTTAATTACAGAATAATGAATTATATTCAGTGTAATCTATCTATACACAAATAGCAAATTAAAAACATTTACTAAGATTAAATAGATTTGATTTGCAAAAATTTATATCTGACAAATGTTGTCATGTGCTCTTGCAAAGAGTGCATAGGACATTTCTGCAGCAATCAAAATTGTAAAAACCTTTTTTGTTCACTTCAGAGTTCAAGTTGTTGTAAACATTCCTGATTTTAGTCACTGGAAACATATTGTTTCTTTCAAGTTTTTACTTTTGGATGCATTAGATATTTCACTTCCACCTGTAACAAACTTCTTATGGTTTCTAAACCTTTGTGACTTCAAATCATTTCAATAATCATGACAGGACTCAATCTGATGATCTCTCACAGAGTTTATGTTGACATCCTCTGTGTGTGAATGATGTTTGAGGATCTTAATACTTGAAGAATCCTGAGAAACAAGTTTCAGAAGATAACTAGGCCTTAGTAGGATTTCCTGCAGGTTTGGGATCATAGCCATATAGGAAAGTAGCTGCTATTACAAGGATGGCTCCAAGGAAAAAGACACTAAATAAGAAAGAAAAAAAAAACAAGAAAAAAGAAATTAGTTGAATAAAAAATGTTTCCTCTACTTTTAAAATAAAAAGGACTGCATCATTTAGAATTTTCCTTCAATAGCAAAACATTTAAAAATTACTTTATGGCTCTAGTCAACTTATCTTTGGCATGTAAAAAAAAAAAAAAAAAGGAGTGAATAATTTACCAAACTCCTATCTTTACTGTTTAAAAATAGGAAGAGGATCTTCCTCATGGTTCCTCCCATTAGTTCTAATTCTTCTTTACATCATGACTAATGTGAAAATATGCTTAATATGAATGTATAAGTAAAGCCTATATCAGATTGCACACCGTCTTGGGGAGGGGGGAGGAGAGAGAGGGGGAGAAAATTTAAAACTCAAAATCTTATGGAAGTGAATTTTGAAAACTAAAAATAAATTAATTAATTACAAAAAAAAATTTTAAACAACAAAAAAATTAAAATAGGAAAAGAAAAAAATTTATACAAAAATGAAAGAAAAATTATAAAACACTTTAAGAATAAAAAGCAATTAACAAAGAGAATTTTATTATATTAGCTCATCCATTAAACTGTGCCTCCCTAAACAGATCTCCTTATCTCTACATCTCCTTCAGCTACTTTCCAAATCTCTATAATCCTGAATTTCATAGAAATAAGATTAGCTCACTTTATATAGAATTCTAGTTAGTTACAAAGCACTATATATATATTCCCTATCCCATATTCTCATTCATACATCTCTGACTCTATACACTACTCTACTGGCCCCTTCCACAAAGTGCTCTAGAATTTGATCTATTATATAAAGGCAAACCTCGTTTTATTATGCTTCACTTTAGTGCACTTCCCTGATATCATATTTTTAACAAAGTGAAAGTTTGTGGCAATCCTGTGTTGAGTAAGTCTATTGGTGCTATTTTTCCAACAGTACATGCTCACACCATGAATATCACATTTTGGTAATTCTCACAATATCTCAAACTTTTTCATTATTATATCTATTGTGGTGATCTGTGATCAGTGATCTTTACTGTTACTACTCTAACTGTTTTGGGGTACCATAAACCGTGCCCATATAAGACAGAAAATTTAATGGTTATGTTGTATCCTGCTCCACAGACCTGCCATTCCCCAGTCTTTCTCCCTCTCCTCAGGCCTCTCTATTCCCTTAGACACAATAGTACTGAAATTAGGCTATGGGATGTAGTTTGTTGACTCCTGTTGTAAGGTGAGATGAAAAGGATGCAGAGAAACATGGGGAGATTTGTATGAACTGATGCAAAGTAAAATGAGCAAAACCAGGACAACAAATTATACGACCACAACATTTTAAAGGAACACAACTTTGAGAGATTTAAGAACTATGCAATTATCAATTATCACTCCAGAACACTTATGATAAAGTACACCTCCCACATCTTATCAAAGAGGTGATGAAACATTTATTTTTCCAGACATGACTATTACAAGACAAATTTGTTTTGTTTAATGATACTTTTGTTATAAAGGAAGGCTTTTATTTGGGTGTGAGGTGATAGGAGAGACAGAGTTTGTGGAAGGGTAGAGATAGGGAGATTGAATGTGGTAGTAGTGATAATGATGTATAAGAGGAGAGAGGAAAGAAAAAAGTATCAATGAAACATTTAAAAATACAATGAGAAGATCAGAAGGGATTCAAAGTAAGACACAGATAATCAGAGCAATGATAGAGTTTGATGAGTTTGTGATACCCATTAGACATCCAGGTGGAGATATGCTGAAGGCAGCTGAAAATCCAGGGCTAGATTCATCAGAGAGGGGTAAAGGTTAGAAATAAAGACTTGGGTATTCAACTGAATAGAGGTGGTAGTGAAGTTATGAAAGTAAATGAAATTACTAAATGAAAGAGTGTAACATATAAAACTGCTAAATGAGAGAAAAAGAAGAGGGTATGGTAAGACACTTAAAGAACATCCTACAGTAGGGGGCCGGGAAGGGAATAAGAAACCAGGAGGAGTTAAAGTGGAAGAAAATCAAGATAGTGTGGTATCTCTGAAGCCAAAGGAATAGGAAATCATGCAGGAGGGAGTGATTGATATAAGGTTAAGGAATGAAAAAAGGTCATTGAATTTGATGATTGGGAGGCCATTTGTAACTTTTGAATGAATAATTTTAGTAGAGTGGCAAGAACAAAATGCAAACTGAAAAAATGTAATGGACACCGTGGGAAATTATAAAGAGGAGACATTAGATACAGATAACTTTTTCAAGTCCTAAAAGGTCACTCCTGCTCAAAAAACTTAAGTGAGCCCCCAAAGCTCATAGAAAGAAACAAACAATTCCTTAGTC
>NW_020947043.1:0-8866 GCF_900497805.2 Vombatus ursinus | reverse complement strand
GAGAGAGAGACAGAGAGACAGACACACAGAGAGAGAGACACAGACAGAGAGACAGGGACAGATAAGGAGAGACAAAGAGACAGGAGGAAGGATGGAGCGAGGGGAGAGAGAGAGACAGAGAGACAGACACATAGAGAGAGAGACACAGACAGAGAGACAGAGACAGATAAGGAAAGACAGAAAGAGACAGGAGGAAGGATGGGGCAAGGGGAGAGAGACAGGGACAGAGAGAGAGAGGGAGAGAGAGACAGAGACAGAGGGACAGAGACAGATAAGGAGAGACAAAGAGACAGGAGGAAGGATGGGGCGAGGGGAGAGAGAGAGACAGAGAGACAGACACACAGAGAGAGAGAGGGAGAGAGAGACACAAACAGAGGGACAGAGAGAGAGAGACAGAGACAGATAAGGAGAGACAGAAAGAGACAGGAGGAAGGATGGGGTCAGGGGGAGAGAGAGAGAGGGAGAGAGAGACAGAGACAGATGGGAAAGAGGAAGAGACAAAGAGACAGGAGGAAGGATGGGGCGAGGGGAGAGAGAGACGGAGAGAGAAGAAGGGGGAAGGGAGTGGGAGGGAGAGCAAACAGGGAGAAGGTGTAAGGAGGAGCCCCAGCTTAGGTTAGGGAGAGTTTCTTTGCTTGCCCTGAGGAGGGGGCAGTGGTCAGGCTCTAACTCCCTGGAGGTCTCTAGCAGAAGCTGGTTGAACCCTCTCTCGTGAGGATGTTGGGAGGGAGGCTCAGATATGCATCAGACTCTACGGTCTTTGAAGGGCATTCCAGGCCTGGACTTCTGTGGTTCTGGAATAGGAGAGTCACCAAATGTTTGAAGCACAAATAGGATATAGAGTGGAGCAGAGTCCCCAGGGGAGGGCACGAGGTGTCCAGGGCACTCCTCACTCATGTCCTTGCCCCATTTCCCCCTTTGAACCTGCCCCTCCCAGCTCTATCTTGAGCTACAAAGTCCTAGCCTGTGAGAACATGGAATGCCCAAGTTGGGAAAGGCCTTAGAACAGGGGATGTCAGATCCAGGGGAGACCCAAATCCTAAGGATGTCAGAGCTAGGAGGAACCTGGGGCCATTGAATGTTCAGAAAGGGACTGTAGGGGTCAGAGGAGAAAGCGGAGGGCGGTCGAAGGGAAGGGATTCACCCAAAGTCACGCACGCGGGCCTTTGAGAAGCTGGTGACTCTTTAAGAGATTGCACAATGCTAAGACACCCACGCTTGCATCCGGGCCCGCGGGATTGCGCAGCTGGGCCTCCGTATTGTCAGGTGGAGGGGCAGCCCGCAGCCCACGTGCGCAGCCTCTGCCTGGCCCTGGAATGTCACCGTGGAGGCAGAGCAGACTTGCTCAGTCTGCCGACGGTGGCTTGCTTTGGCTCCGCAGGGACCCGGGAGCTCCCAGCGCCTCTGACTGGCTCTCAGATCCTTCGGCTTGGTTTTGCAGCTCAGCACTGCTAACCTCGACAGGCAGAGCTCGCCGATCTGGTGAACTTTTTCTTGTAGCCCAGAGTCCAGAAGGCTCGTCTCAGCCTGTCTTGGAGCATGCCAGGTCCATGCAGACCTTCTCGCTGTCGTCTCTTTCTCCCCAAGTTCCTCTTGGGGTCCGAAATCCTGAGCCCTTGAAGAGGGCCAGGGAGCATAGTTCCAGCTGTGGCTCTTGGCAGAGAAGGCCTGCCAGATGAGATCATCCTCCCAATCCAGGGTTTATCCCTTCAATCTGTTTATAAATGCTGACTTTCGACTGAAAGTTACTCTGCTGTAACTGGACGTCACCAACTGGATGTCTGAGCCCGTGCCAGTAACCTTCAGCTAGGACAGGACTCTTGAGGCTTCTCTGTGGGGCTGCAGAGCTGAGCTCCAGGCCCTGCCCTTGGGAAGGAGCCGTGGATCTGGCATGGATGCCCAGCTGTTGAACTTTGGGCAAGTTCCTTCTCCTCTGGGCCTCAGTTTCCTCAACTTTAAAACGAGAGCATTGGACTAGATGACAGCAGGTCCCTTTGGGCTCTAAAACCTGTGAACCTCTTAAGTTCCAGAAAATGTCTGGATTTCCTCCACTCTGAGAGCATTTGTGTTATTATAAATGGCTGTCAAGGGAGGTTTAGGATCGAACTGTGAGCTCTAAGTTGTGCCCCGCCTGCTGCGCTTGAAAGAACACTGGACCTGGAACTTGAGAGACTTTGTCGTCACCAGTAAGTCGCTTCCCCGATAAGGAAACCTCAGTTTCCTTATCTAGAAAATGAAGAGGTTGGATTTAAGAAGTGTAAGATTCCAGTCTCAACTCTGACGCTTACTTTCAGTGTGACGTTGGGCAAGTCACTTTATCACCCTGGTCCTCAGTTCTCTCTTCTGAAAAATGAGGGATATGGAGTAGAAGGGCCTCTGGGGTCGCTGCCGGCCCTCAGTCTGATATCCTCCAAGATTCGTTAAATGTCGCTGCCTCTCCACGGGCTCCATTGGCCATCACTTCTCCCTGGACTCTGGAGCCCACAGATTTCGAGTCCTTCTAAGGAAAGATTGCCTTTTCATCGGAGAAGGCAGCATCTTCAGTTCCAGGTAGAGAACTTTGTCAGGGCTCAGAGATCAGGGACGGGCAGAGAAATGTTCCCATCCATCTTGCGTGTCAGCTCTGGAACCTGGAGCATGGGATTATGGGAAAGGAAACAGGGAGGAAATACGAAGAAGGAAAGTGGCCCGAAATGTCGCCCTCCATCCTTCCCGAGGGGAAGGGCAGGAAATAGCAGAGGTTCACACACACATGTGCGCACACACACGCACAGGCTTCGGGCTTTCAGGGAGAAGGCACATGACAAAGTATAAACTCTTCCTTTGGCAAAGGGAAGCTTGAATTTTGGGCTTTGCGGCTTTCTTTTCTTTTTTTGTTTTTTTAGTTTTTTTAGTTTTTAGGCAATTGGGGTTAAGTGACTTGCCCAGGGTCACACAGCTAGAAAGTGTCATGTGTTTGGTCTGAGGCTGGATTTGAACTCAGGTCCTCCTGACTTCAGGGCCGGTGCTCTCTTCACTGCGCCACCTAGCTGTTCCCTTTGTGGCTTTCTTAATGTGACTTCAGTGGTGACAAGGTCCCTGTAGGCTTAGCTCCTGGCTATCATATTCATTGGCTGTGTTATTGGCACATGAGCACACTTTGCCTCTTGGGGCCTTAGTTCCCCCATCTATAAAATGGGCAGAAGATTACATCAAGTACATCTTTCTCACGGTTTTGGAGGAAAAGTGCTTTGTTAATCCTTAAAGGGGCTCCAGAAATAAGAGTTCATGTTAGACCTATTTTGAGGGTCCCTGCCAGAGAGATGAGAGATTATGCTTTGTAACTGGGCTCCCCAGGATGGCTTTGATGGGGGAAAAAAGTCCTTCCTAGGCAGTTATGAAACACCTACTATGTGCCAGGCACTTAGCTGAGCACTGGGAATACAAAGAAAGGCCAGAGATAGTCCCTGCCCTCGAGGAGCTCACAGTCTAATGGGGGATAGATTGTGCAAACAATTACGTAGAAGGAAGATAAGGAGAGACTGGCGAGAATCTTAGAGACAAGGTACCATCATTTAAGGGGGGGGTCAGGAAAATCTTCTCAGACTTTTAGCTGGAACTTGAAGAAAGCCATAATGAGTAAGGTGTAATAGGACTGGAAAGAGATGGGTAATGAAATACTTTGGATTTGACATTTGATCCTACAGGTGACAGGGGGCTCGTGGAGTTTACTGAGTAGGGAGGGGACAGGACTGGCCTTGTGCTTTGGGAAAACCCTTTGGTGGCAGAATAGAGGATCGACTGGAGTGAGGAGAGACTCGAGGCCAGCAGATTCACCAGCAGCTGTTGCAATAATCCCGGCATGAGGTGATGAAGACTTATACCAGGGTTGGGGCAGTGGCAGAGGAGAGAAGGGGGCATATTTGGGGGATGTTGCAAAGGGAAAATCAGCTGGCCTTGGCACCAACTTGGCTATGTGTGTGCGCACGTGTGTGTGTGTGTGCATGTGTGTGTGCGCGCACGTGAGCGCGCATGCAAAAGATACTGAGGAATCCAGGATGACTCTTAGGTTGCAAACCTGTAGGATTCGATGGCTGGTGGTGCCCTCAGTAGTACAGAGAATTTAAGTAGAGGAGAGGGTTTGTTGGGGAAAGATGAGTATGGCTTTGAATATGTCAAGTTTAAGTAGTCTGTGTGACATACAATTCCAACGGGCAACTGGGCATGTGAGATTGAAAGTCGGCAGAGGTTAAAGTCTGGATTACTAGAATTGAGAATCATTAGCATAGAGCTGATAATCCATGAGATCTGAGGAGATCAGCAAGTGAAATGGTGCAGAGGGAGGGGAGAAAACAGGTCCCAGGTCTGTGGGACACCTACAGTTAGCAGGAGTGACCCAGATGAAGATCCAGCAGAGAGACCCGTCAGATAAGCAAGAGAAGAACTAGGATTGATGAGAGCCTCAGGAGAAGGGGAAAGAGGGCGTTCATCAGTGTCCAAGGCTGCCGAGGGTCCCGAAGGCTGAGGGTGAAGAAGACACCATTCAGTTTGTCGGCTGAGGGGGCCTCAGTACCTTTGGGCAGAGCACTTTCCTTGTAATGATGAGGTCAGAAGCCAGACCAGAGAAGTGAGCAGATAGAGGTGGGTGGAGGCACCCGTTGTAGACGCCTTTTCAAGATAGGCTCCTGGAGCAGCCAATGTTTAGTCACAAAAGAGAGGAGCCATTGTGCCAATAGTTAGCAGGATGGGTGGATCAAATTAGGGGTTTTTGAAGATGGCAAAGACATCATAAGTGTGTGTGCGGACAGCGGGAAGTAGCCAGTAGACTGCAGAGAATAGAGATGACAGAGGGGACCATGAGTTGGGGTAGATGGGATGGAAGGGGATCCATATCACATACAGCCAGGAGAATTGTCAAGGAGAAGGACCACCTCTTCATGTGAGATGGGTGAAGGAGGAGAGCGGCAGAAGGCATCTGAGCCAGGTGAGATGATGATGAGGGAAGAAGAGAGAGCGCCCAACAGATGGCCCCAACTTTTCAGTGAAATATGAGGCAAGGTTCTCAGCTGCAAGGCTGAGGGAAGGGGAGCCATGGGAGGCTTGAGGAGAGGTGGGAAGGTTTGGATGAACCACGGTGGGGTGTGGGACAGTTGGTTGATAAGGGAGGCATGGTAGGATTGCCTTGCAGCAGAGAGGGCCCTGCTGACATTAAGTGGTGGACGTATGTCGTTTCATGTTCTTCACCATCTTTGTTCAGTAGCACTTGTGTAGGAGTGAAGGTGCCGGGTGGTGGAAGTGTTCCAAGACCAAGACTTGCTTGCCCCCTTCATTTATTAATATATCATCCCTTGTAACAAAAAAGACCGGAAGATTGAGCAGACTAGTGCATCGGCCATACTTGTGGTAGGTGATGTCTTCCATGCCCACAATCCCCCCACCTCTGCAAGAATGGAAGGAGAGGCGTGTCTTCATCTCCTCCCTGGATCCAAGCTTAGTTGTTCCACACAGCATTCCATGCCATTTTTCTTTCTGTTCACACCGATGTGAGCTTTGTGTGTATGTTGTTTCCCTGGTTCTGCTGATTTTAGCTTACATCATTCGATATCTCCTCCCATTCCTCGTTCTATTCGTCATCATTTCTTACAGCAAAGAAAAAAGAAAAACTGAACAACTCACGGTATGTGAATGTAAACGCTGATTGTTGACGGGCACACCGAGTCTTTGTCTTTGTCAAAGCAGCTCAGGCTTGGTTCTAGCCTTGATTCTGGGGTCGGACAGTGTAGATTCAAAACCGGCTTCAGATGCCTCTTAGCTGCTTCTCAGCTTCTTCACTGCTGTTTGCCTTAGTTTCCTCTTCTGTAAAATGGGGATAACAGCTAACTAACCTGCCTCCTGGGGTTACTGTGAGAATTAAATTGATGTAAATCACTTGGTGATCTTCTGAGCATTCATCTCAGTTATAAGAAATTGAACATCTTTTGGTCAAGTCAAATTAATGCGGCTAGATAAAAAGGAAAGCTGTTGATCGAGGAGGGAGTCTTTGCGTCCAATGTCTCTGATGGACCAAGTGCTGTTCCCCAATAGATAAGTTGTCAGAGGATATGAGCAAACAGTTCACATGACCATCAATGACTATGTGAATGTTCTACCTCGTGAATACGTCCAGACAATTCTGTGCTTTGACCTCACCACCGGCAAACTGGCAAAGAGGCAGAAGATGGCAATAGGCATTGTTGGAGAAGCCGTGGAGAACCAGGCACACAACACCCTGCGGCTGGATCTGTGAATGGTAACTCAGTGACGGCCTTTGGCCTTTGGACCAGAGAGCCCCCAGCTGGGCATAGACCCTAAGGAGGTCAGTGTGACCCAAGAAAAGGTCCCATAGAGACCAAAATAATCATAGTTGCACTTTTTGTCTTAGTGGAGAATTGGAAACAGAGTAGATGCCTGTTGAATGGGGGCTAGCTGAACAAGTTTCAGTCCCTAAATGTAACAGAATGTTACTGCGCTAGAACAGATAGATTTCAGAGAAACATGGGAGGACTTCTATCAGCTGAGGCAGGATGAAGCAAGCAGCACCGGGTGAACAGTATACACAGTGACTACAACAGTGTAAATCCCATCTGAATGCTATGGGATTATAATGGCCAACCCTGGCCCCAGAGAAGAGATGAGATGTGCTTCCCAACCCTCGCCTTCTTTGTAGAGGGGTGTTTGTGTGTGTCCATGTGCATGCGCATGTGTGTGTCCGTTTGTGCACATGCACGTGTGTGTGTCTGGGCGTGGCGGGGGCAGAGTACAGCACGGACTGGCCGATTCAGCGAGTAGATTGGTCAGTTTTTCTGACCTGCCTTTCGTTTTTCTCGCTTATTCTTTGTGCCCAGGGAAAGCTTACCGGCTGGGGAGGGAGATATTTGGAAGTGAGGTCATAGGAACATGGAGGATCTCATTAAAAAATCAAATGAAAAATTTCAAGCCTCAAATGCCATGAGAACCTCAGCCCTTCTTAGGATTGCTTTTCCTCATTGCGTCAGTGAGGCCCAGCCCCCCAGAAAGCCCCCTGGGAGTGAGAACATCTTGAGCCAGCCTCTCGTGGATCTGCCGCTTCTCAGAATGAAAATACCAATAATATCTGCCACTTGTAGAGCGCGTTAAGATTTTTAAAGTGTTTTCCCAGAACAGAACTGAGGGAGATCCTGCAGATTTCCAAGATATCTCACGCTTCACTTTAGCCACATTATCTGATTTGACCCTCAGAACAACCCTCGGATGTAGGTCCTGTTATCAACCATTTTTGACAGATAAGGAAACTGAGGCTGAGAGAGATGACATGACTTGCCCAGAGTCACACGCCTCTTAAGTGCCTGAGGCAGCGTTTGAACCCAGGTCTTCCTGACTCCCAAGGGAAGGCTTTGTACACAAACTCTGCCTCTTGTTAAATGCCTACTGTGCGCAAGCTTAGAAAGATGTTGGTTTTGGCTGCACCTTCTTCCAGGTTTCATGGGATGTTAGAGCAGGTTCATCTCATGCCTGTCCTGACACTTGCTCGATAGCCAGGGACACAGGCCTAACCAGGGTCACCCCTCTCCTCATGAAGGGGCCCGGCTGCAATTTGAACGTTGGTTCCTCAGCATCGCCCTACAATCTCTGGAGACGGTTAACCCCTGCCAGAGGCCCGGCTGTGTGTTTGGGAGGTATGTGCCGAGAATGCTGAGCCTCTGGGGAGCCTGTAAATTGGAGGCATTGTTGTCTGCAGGCCCCGGTGCTCATTTGCACACGCGTGTGCATGCACACGCACACATTCTTAGCTTAGAGGCCACACTGCCTCGCTGGGGATAGTGCATTCCTTCAGCCACTGCCTGATAGAGAACAGCCCCTGGGCCCTGTAGCCCGAGGGCCCCACATGGCACTCTCCATTTTAGGCTTAGATAATCCTAATTGGATTGGAATTCTGGGATGATGAGAAACTAAAGGCCTTTGTTTTTTATTTGAAATCAGAGCAACCAGGAACATTTCTAGAAGTTAAAAAAAGTGGACTTGAATATTTCAGCAAAACATCTGTTGATTATTGTCCTTGACATACCCCCTCGAGAACTGGGTGAGTCGGTTTCCTTCCCCGCCCTCCCATGTGAGCGAGGAGGCTTCTCCTCTGATTTTATAGGCATGTCCAGGGATCATTACAGAAGAGAAACAGATAGAAATGGGTCAAGTGAAGATGCCAGAGCCATTAGCACCCGAGGCTGGGTTTCCTGTGTGAGGCCAGGAGGTGGAGCAGAGGAAATGGTGGACAGTGAGTCGCTAAAAATACCCCCCTCATTGACACAGCATAGGGCGTCATAGAAATGGGTAGGTTGGCATCAGGGCTTTCCAGAGCTGCCATGATTGTGGTGGTCAAGGCTGTTCTGGCCTATCTCCCATGTTCTCCCCTCAAAGAGCAGGTCTGAAACAATTGCTACAAACACATCTACTCTTCCAAAGGTCATGACCAGTGTAGACTGCAGCTTAGCTCTTTGCACCGTCCATAGGATATAAACTGAAGATGGCACCGGAGGGAAACACTGGCATTAAGGGACATTGGGAAGGGCTTCCTGCAGAAGGTGGGGTTGGGCTGGGACATGAGAGAAGCCAGGATGCAGGGATGATGAGATTCCAGGCAGGGGAGACAGGCGGAGAAAATGCCCAGCAACCTCAAGGAGGCCAAGGTCATTGGTCAGGCCAAGAAGGAGGGAAGTTGTTGGATACCATAAATAATCATATAAATGTGAAGATTCGGCTTCCTGAACCAAGAGGATCACGTGTACCTGCAGAGAGAGAGGGGGAGGAAGAGGGAGAGAGCCAGAGAGGGAGAGAAAGGGAAGGAAAGAGCCAGAGAGGGAGAGGAAGGGAA
>NW_020947042.1:0-8977 GCF_900497805.2 Vombatus ursinus | reverse complement strand
GAGAGAGAGACAGAGAGACAGACACACAGAGAGAGAGACACAGACAGAGAGACAGAGACAGATAAGGAAAGACAGAAAGAGACAGGAGGAAGGATGGGGCAAGGGGAGAGAGACAGGGACAGAGAGAGAGAGGGAGAGAGAGACAGAGACAGAGGGACAGAGACAGATAAGGAGAGACAAAGAGACAGGAGGAAGGATGGGGCGAGGGGAGAGAGAGAGACAGAGAGACAGACACACAGAGAGAGAGAGGGAGAGAGAGACACAAACAGAGGGACAGAGAGAGAGAGACAGAGACAGATAAGGAGAGACAGAAAGAGACAGGAGGAAGGATGGGGTCAGGGGGAGAGAGAGAGAGGGAGAGAGAGACAGAGACAGATGGGAAAGAGGAAGAGACAAAGAGACAGGAGGAAGGATGGGGCGAGGGGAGAGAGAGACGGAGAGAGAAGAAGGGGGAAGGGAGTGGGAGGGAGAGCAAACAGGGAGAAGGTGTAAGGAGGAGCCCCAGCTTAGGTTAGGGAGAGTTTCTTTGCTTGCCCTGAGGAGGGGGCAGTGGTCAGGCTCTAACTCCCTGGAGGTCTCTAGCAGAAGCTGGTTGAACCCTCTCTCGTGAGGATGTTGGGAGGGAGGCTCAGATATGCATCAGACTCTACGGTCTTTGAAGGGCATTCCAGGCCTGGACTTCTGTGGTTCTGGAATAGGAGAGTCACCAAATGTTTGAAGCACAAATAGGATATAGAGTGGAGCAGAGTCCCCAGGGGAGGGCACGAGGTGTCCAGGGCACTCCTCACTCATGTCCTTGCCCCATTTCCCCCTTTGAACCTGCCCCTCCCAGCTCTATCTTGAGCTACAAAGTCCTAGCCTGTGAGAACATGGAATGCCCAAGTTGGGAAAGGCCTTAGAACAGGGGATGTCAGATCCAGGGGAGACCCAAATCCTAAGGATGTCAGAGCTAGGAGGAACCTGGGGCCATTGAATGTTCAGAAAGGGACTGTAGGGGTCAGAGGAGAAAGCGGAGGGCGGTCGAAGGGAAGGGATTCACCCAAAGTCACGCACGCGGGCCTTTGAGAAGCTGGTGACTCTTTAAGAGATTGCACAATGCTAAGACACCCACGCTTGCATCCGGGCCCGCGGGATTGCGCAGCTGGGCCTCCGTATTGTCAGGTGGAGGGGCAGCCCGCAGCCCACGTGCGCAGCCTCTGCCTGGCCCTGGAATGTCACCGTGGAGGCAGAGCAGACTTGCTCAGTCTGCCGACGGTGGCTTGCTTTGGCTCCGCAGGGACCCGGGAGCTCCCAGCGCCTCTGACTGGCTCTCAGATCCTTCGGCTTGGTTTTGCAGCTCAGCACTGCTAACCTCGACAGGCAGAGCTCGCCGATCTGGTGAACTTTTTCTTGTAGCCCAGAGTCCAGAAGGCTCGTCTCAGCCTGTCTTGGAGCATGCCAGGTCCATGCAGACCTTCTCGCTGTCGTCTCTTTCTCCCCAAGTTCCTCTTGGGGTCCGAAATCCTGAGCCCTTGAAGAGGGCCAGGGAGCATAGTTCCAGCTGTGGCTCTTGGCAGAGAAGGCCTGCCAGATGAGATCATCCTCCCAATCCAGGGTTTATCCCTTCAATCTGTTTATAAATGCTGACTTTCGACTGAAAGTTACTCTGCTGTAACTGGACGTCACCAACTGGATGTCTGAGCCCGTGCCAGTAACCTTCAGCTAGGACAGGACTCTTGAGGCTTCTCTGTGGGGCTGCAGAGCTGAGCTCCAGGCCCTGCCCTTGGGAAGGAGCCGTGGATCTGGCATGGATGCCCAGCTGTTGAACTTTGGGCAAGTTCCTTCTCCTCTGGGCCTCAGTTTCCTCAACTTTAAAACGAGAGCATTGGACTAGATGACAGCAGGTCCCTTTGGGCTCTAAAACCTGTGAACCTCTTAAGTTCCAGAAAATGTCTGGATTTCCTCCACTCTGAGAGCATTTGTGTTATTATAAATGGCTGTCAAGGGAGGTTTAGGATCGAACTGTGAGCTCTAAGTTGTGCCCCGCCTGCTGCGCTTGAAAGAACACTGGACCTGGAACTTGAGAGACTTTGTCGTCACCAGTAAGTCGCTTCCCCGATAAGGAAACCTCAGTTTCCTTATCTAGAAAATGAAGAGGTTGGATTTAAGAAGTGTAAGATTCCAGTCTCAACTCTGACGCTTACTTTCAGTGTGACGTTGGGCAAGTCACTTTATCACCCTGGTCCTCAGTTCTCTCTTCTGAAAAATGAGGGATATGGAGTAGAAGGGCCTCTGGGGTCGCTGCCGGCCCTCAGTCTGATATCCTCCAAGATTCGTTAAATGTCGCTGCCTCTCCACGGGCTCCATTGGCCATCACTTCTCCCTGGACTCTGGAGCCCACAGATTTCGAGTCCTTCTAAGGAAAGATTGCCTTTTCATCGGAGAAGGCAGCATCTTCAGTTCCAGGTAGAGAACTTTGTCAGGGCTCAGAGATCAGGGACGGGCAGAGAAATGTTCCCATCCATCTTGCGTGTCAGCTCTGGAACCTGGAGCATGGGATTATGGGAAAGGAAACAGGGAGGAAATACGAAGAAGGAAAGTGGCCCGAAATGTCGCCCTCCATCCTTCCCGAGGGGAAGGGCAGGAAATAGCAGAGGTTCACACACACATGTGCGCACACACACGCACAGGCTTCGGGCTTTCAGGGAGAAGGCACATGACAAAGTATAAACTCTTCCTTTGGCAAAGGGAAGCTTGAATTTTGGGCTTTGCGGCTTTCTTTTCTTTTTTTGTTTTTTTAGTTTTTTTAGTTTTTAGGCAATTGGGGTTAAGTGACTTGCCCAGGGTCACACAGCTAGAAAGTGTCATGTGTTTGGTCTGAGGCTGGATTTGAACTCAGGTCCTCCTGACTTCAGGGCCGGTGCTCTCTTCACTGCGCCACCTAGCTGTTCCCTTTGTGGCTTTCTTAATGTGACTTCAGTGGTGACAAGGTCCCTGTAGGCTTAGCTCCTGGCTATCATATTCATTGGCTGTGTTATTGGCACATGAGCACACTTTGCCTCTTGGGGCCTTAGTTCCCCCATCTATAAAATGGGCAGAAGATTACATCAAGTACATCTTTCTCACGGTTTTGGAGGAAAAGTGCTTTGTTAATCCTTAAAGGGGCTCCAGAAATAAGAGTTCATGTTAGACCTATTTTGAGGGTCCCTGCCAGAGAGATGAGAGATTATGCTTTGTAACTGGGCTCCCCAGGATGGCTTTGATGGGGGAAAAAAGTCCTTCCTAGGCAGTTATGAAACACCTACTATGTGCCAGGCACTTAGCTGAGCACTGGGAATACAAAGAAAGGCCAGAGATAGTCCCTGCCCTCGAGGAGCTCACAGTCTAATGGGGGATAGATTGTGCAAACAATTACGTAGAAGGAAGATAAGGAGAGACTGGCGAGAATCTTAGAGACAAGGTACCATCATTTAAGGGGGGGGTCAGGAAAATCTTCTCAGACTTTTAGCTGGAACTTGAAGAAAGCCATAATGAGTAAGGTGTAATAGGACTGGAAAGAGATGGGTAATGAAATACTTTGGATTTGACATTTGATCCTACAGGTGACAGGGGGCTCGTGGAGTTTACTGAGTAGGGAGGGGACAGGACTGGCCTTGTGCTTTGGGAAAACCCTTTGGTGGCAGAATAGAGGATCGACTGGAGTGAGGAGAGACTCGAGGCCAGCAGATTCACCAGCAGCTGTTGCAATAATCCCGGCATGAGGTGATGAAGACTTATACCAGGGTTGGGGCAGTGGCAGAGGAGAGAAGGGGGCATATTTGGGGGATGTTGCAAAGGGAAAATCAGCTGGCCTTGGCACCAACTTGGCTATGTGTGCGCGCACACACACATGCACACACACACACACGTGCGCACACACATAGCCAAGTTGGTGCCAAGGCCAGCTGATTTTCCCTTTGCAACATCCCCCAAATATGCCCCCTTCTCTCCTCTGCCACTGCCCCAACCCTGGTATAAGTCTTCATCACCTCATGCCGGGATTATTGCAACGGGAAAATCAGCTGGCCTTGGCACCAACTTGGCTATGTGTGTGCGCACGTGTGTGTGTGTGTGCATGTGTGTGTGCGCGCACGTGAGCGCGCATGCAAAAGATACTGAGGAATCCAGGATGACTCTTAGGTTGCAAACCTGTAGGATTCGATGGCTGGTGGTGCCCTCAGTAGTACAGAGAATTTAAGTAGAGGAGAGGGTTTGTTGGGGAAAGATGAGTATGGCTTTGAATATGTCAAGTTTAAGTAGTCTGTGTGACATACAATTCCAACGGGCAACTGGGCATGTGAGATTGAAAGTCGGCAGAGGTTAAAGTCTGGATTACTAGAATTGAGAATCATTAGCATAGAGCTGATAATCCATGAGATCTGAGGAGATCAGCAAGTGAAATGGTGCAGAGGGAGGGGAGAAAACAGGTCCCAGGTCTGTGGGACACCTACAGTTAGCAGGAGTGACCCAGATGAAGATCCAGCAGAGAGACCCGTCAGATAAGCAAGAGAAGAACTAGGATTGATGAGAGCCTCAGGAGAAGGGGAAAGAGGGCGTTCATCAGTGTCCAAGGCTGCCGAGGGTCCCGAAGGCTGAGGGTGAAGAAGACACCATTCAGTTTGTCGGCTGAGGGGGCCTCAGTACCTTTGGGCAGAGCACTTTCCTTGTAATGATGAGGTCAGAAGCCAGACCAGAGAAGTGAGCAGATAGAGGTGGGTGGAGGCACCCGTTGTAGACGCCTTTTCAAGATAGGCTCCTGGAGCAGCCAATGTTTAGTCACAAAAGAGAGGAGCCATTGTGCCAATAGTTAGCAGGATGGGTGGATCAAATTAGGGGTTTTTGAAGATGGCAAAGACATCATAAGTGTGTGTGCGGACAGCGGGAAGTAGCCAGTAGACTGCAGAGAATAGAGATGACAGAGGGGACCATGAGTTGGGGTAGATGGGATGGAAGGGGATCCATATCACATACAGCCAGGAGAATTGTCAAGGAGAAGGACCACCTCTTCATGTGAGATGGGTGAAGGAGGAGAGCGGCAGAAGGCATCTGAGCCAGGTGAGATGATGATGAGGGAAGAAGAGAGAGCGCCCAACAGATGGCCCCAACTTTTCAGTGAAATATGAGGCAAGGTTCTCAGCTGCAAGGCTGAGGGAAGGGGAGCCATGGGAGGCTTGAGGAGAGGTGGGAAGGTTTGGATGAACCACGGTGGGGTGTGGGACAGTTGGTTGATAAGGGAGGCATGGTAGGATTGCCTTGCAGCAGAGAGGGCCCTGCTGACATTAAGTGGTGGACGTATGTCGTTTCATGTTCTTCACCATCTTTGTTCAGTAGCACTTGTGTAGGAGTGAAGGTGCCGGGTGGTGGAAGTGTTCCAAGACCAAGACTTGCTTGCCCCCTTCATTTATTAATATATCATCCCTTGTAACAAAAAAGACCGGAAGATTGAGCAGACTAGTGCATCGGCCATACTTGTGGTAGGTGATGTCTTCCATGCCCACAATCCCCCCACCTCTGCAAGAATGGAAGGAGAGGCGTGTCTTCATCTCCTCCCTGGATCCAAGCTTAGTTGTTCCACACAGCATTCCATGCCATTTTTCTTTCTGTTCACACCGATGTGAGCTTTGTGTGTATGTTGTTTCCCTGGTTCTGCTGATTTTAGCTTACATCATTCGATATCTCCTCCCATTCCTCGTTCTATTCGTCATCATTTCTTACAGCAAAGAAAAAAGAAAAACTGAACAACTCACGGTATGTGAATGTAAACGCTGATTGTTGACGGGCACACCGAGTCTTTGTCTTTGTCAAAGCAGCTCAGGCTTGGTTCTAGCCTTGATTCTGGGGTCGGACAGTGTAGATTCAAAACCGGCTTCAGATGCCTCTTAGCTGCTTCTCAGCTTCTTCACTGCTGTTTGCCTTAGTTTCCTCTTCTGTAAAATGGGGATAACAGCTAACTAACCTGCCTCCTGGGGTTACTGTGAGAATTAAATTGATGTAAATCACTTGGTGATCTTCTGAGCATTCATCTCAGTTATAAGAAATTGAACATCTTTTGGTCAAGTCAAATTAATGCGGCTAGATAAAAAGGAAAGCTGTTGATCGAGGAGGGAGTCTTTGCGTCCAATGTCTCTGATGGACCAAGTGCTGTTCCCCAATAGATAAGTTGTCAGAGGATATGAGCAAACAGTTCACATGACCATCAATGACTATGTGAATGTTCTACCTCGTGAATACGTCCAGACAATTCTGTGCTTTGACCTCACCACCGGCAAACTGGCAAAGAGGCAGAAGATGGCAATAGGCATTGTTGGAGAAGCCGTGGAGAACCAGGCACACAACACCCTGCGGCTGGATCTGTGAATGGTAACTCAGTGACGGCCTTTGGCCTTTGGACCAGAGAGCCCCCAGCTGGGCATAGACCCTAAGGAGGTCAGTGTGACCCAAGAAAAGGTCCCATAGAGACCAAAATAATCATAGTTGCACTTTTTGTCTTAGTGGAGAATTGGAAACAGAGTAGATGCCTGTTGAATGGGGGCTAGCTGAACAAGTTTCAGTCCCTAAATGTAACAGAATGTTACTGCGCTAGAACAGATAGATTTCAGAGAAACATGGGAGGACTTCTATCAGCTGAGGCAGGATGAAGCAAGCAGCACCGGGTGAACAGTATACACAGTGACTACAACAGTGTAAATCCCATCTGAATGCTATGGGATTATAATGGCCAACCCTGGCCCCAGAGAAGAGATGAGATGTGCTTCCCAACCCTCGCCTTCTTTGTAGAGGGGTGTTTGTGTGTGTCCATGTGCATGCGCATGTGTGTGTCCGTTTGTGCACATGCACGTGTGTGTGTCTGGGCGTGGCGGGGGCAGAGTACAGCACGGACTGGCCGATTCAGCGAGTAGATTGGTCAGTTTTTCTGACCTGCCTTTCGTTTTTCTCGCTTATTCTTTGTGCCCAGGGAAAGCTTACCGGCTGGGGAGGGAGATATTTGGAAGTGAGGTCATAGGAACATGGAGGATCTCATTAAAAAATCAAATGAAAAATTTCAAGCCTCAAATGCCATGAGAACCTCAGCCCTTCTTAGGATTGCTTTTCCTCATTGCGTCAGTGAGGCCCAGCCCCCCAGAAAGCCCCCTGGGAGTGAGAACATCTTGAGCCAGCCTCTCGTGGATCTGCCGCTTCTCAGAATGAAAATACCAATAATATCTGCCACTTGTAGAGCGCGTTAAGATTTTTAAAGTGTTTTCCCAGAACAGAACTGAGGGAGATCCTGCAGATTTCCAAGATATCTCACGCTTCACTTTAGCCACATTATCTGATTTGACCCTCAGAACAACCCTCGGATGTAGGTCCTGTTATCAACCATTTTTGACAGATAAGGAAACTGAGGCTGAGAGAGATGACATGACTTGCCCAGAGTCACACGCCTCTTAAGTGCCTGAGGCAGCGTTTGAACCCAGGTCTTCCTGACTCCCAAGGGAAGGCTTTGTACACAAACTCTGCCTCTTGTTAAATGCCTACTGTGCGCAAGCTTAGAAAGATGTTGGTTTTGGCTGCACCTTCTTCCAGGTTTCATGGGATGTTAGAGCAGGTTCATCTCATGCCTGTCCTGACACTTGCTCGATAGCCAGGGACACAGGCCTAACCAGGGTCACCCCTCTCCTCATGAAGGGGCCCGGCTGCAATTTGAACGTTGGTTCCTCAGCATCGCCCTACAATCTCTGGAGACGGTTAACCCCTGCCAGAGGCCCGGCTGTGTGTTTGGGAGGTATGTGCCGAGAATGCTGAGCCTCTGGGGAGCCTGTAAATTGGAGGCATTGTTGTCTGCAGGCCCCGGTGCTCATTTGCACACGCGTGTGCATGCACACGCACACATTCTTAGCTTAGAGGCCACACTGCCTCGCTGGGGATAGTGCATTCCTTCAGCCACTGCCTGATAGAGAACAGCCCCTGGGCCCTGTAGCCCGAGGGCCCCACATGGCACTCTCCATTTTAGGCTTAGATAATCCTAATTGGATTGGAATTCTGGGATGATGAGAAACTAAAGGCCTTTGTTTTTTATTTGAAATCAGAGCAACCAGGAACATTTCTAGAAGTTAAAAAAAAGTGGACTTGAATATTTCAGCAAAACATCTGTTGATTATTGTCCTTGACATACCCCCTCGAGAACTGGGTGAGTCGGTTTCCTTCCCCGCCCTCCCATGTGAGCGAGGAGGCTTCTCCTCTGATTTTATAGGCATGTCCAGGGATCATTACAGAAGAGAAACAGATAGAAATGGGTCAAGTGAAGATGCCAGAGCCATTAGCACCCGAGGCTGGGTTTCCTGTGTGAGGCCAGGAGGTGGAGCAGAGGAAATGGTGGACAGTGAGTCGCTAAAAATACCCCCCTCATTGACACAGCATAGGGCGTCATAGAAATGGGTAGGTTGGCATCAGGGCTTTCCAGAGCTGCCATGATTGTGGTGGTCAAGGCTGTTCTGGCCTATCTCCCATGTTCTCCCCTCAAAGAGCAGGTCTGAAACAATTGCTACAAACACATCTACTCTTCCAAAGGTCATGACCAGTGTAGACTGCAGCTTAGCTCTTTGCACCGTCCATAGGATATAAACTGAAGATGGCACCGGAGGGAAACACTGGCATTAAGGGACATTGGGAAGGGCTTCCTGCAGAAGGTGGGGTTGGGCTGGGACATGAGAGAAGCCAGGATGCAGGGATGATGAGATTCCAGGCAGGGGAGACAGGCGGAGAAAATGCCCAGCAACCTCAAGGAGGCCAAGGTCATTGGTCAGGCCAAGAAGGAGGGAAGTTGTTGGATACCATAAATAATCATATAAATGTGAAGATTCGGCTTCCTGAACCAAGAGGATCACGTGTACCTGCAGAGAGAGAGGGGGAGGAAGAGGGAGAGAGCCAGAGAGGGAGAGAAAGGGAAGGAAAGAGCCAGAGAGGGAGAGGAAGGGAA
>NW_020947041.1:0-2116 GCF_900497805.2 Vombatus ursinus | reverse complement strand
GCATTCCTGCGGGCCGGGGGCCTGGGCAAGCGTTGGCGCGGGGCGGGTGCGGGGCGGCTGCGGGCCGGGCAGCAGGACGCCGCACGTGGGAGAGCTCTGCCCCGCAGCCGGAGCCTGCATTTCCGCAGCAACTTGGAAACAGTGTAGCCTGGACGCAGCCCCCCCCCCCCCCCCCCCCCCCCGCCCACCGCCCGCCCCAGTGGCCTTCGGTGCCCCCAGAGCTGCCCCGGCGCGGGGCCCGGCGTGCGGAGCTGGGTACTCGGTGGAGAGCGGTCAGGAAGCCTGGAGCGCGGAGCGTGGCCCCAGAGCCCCCACCCCTTGTAGCCTCGGGGAAACTATTCGCCCCGGGCTTAGTGTCTTGGGGCCTCTCCCTGCCTCCCCCCACCCCTAGCAGAACCTTGGGTACAGTAGACGTTAAATAAATGCTTGTAGTTGGAGGTGCGTTCTGCGGACGGATAGACAGTACTGAGGCAGACTGTACTTTTAGCAAAGGGGATCCACCGGGACCGATCCCACCCCGGAAGAACTCAGGGCTGGGTGTGAGACTTGGGGGGGGGTAAATGTGAACCGTATCTGCCGGGAAAGGGCCTCTGGGCAGGCCACTGAGATCCTCAGCCTTGGGGAGGTTGTGTTGTGCTTGGAGATCCCGAGAGAAGGATGAGGCACTTGGGGGAGGGGGGCAGTCCGTCCCTGAGGCCTGACTTTCCTCTGGGAGGGGTCAGGGTAGCCTCAGTGAAGAGCCGCTGGGAGTTAGAAGGCATCGGCCTTAGCCTTCAGCACCCAGCTTGTGGCTTAGACTTCCTGGGCGAGAGTGGCCCTCATCCTCGCCTTCCCTGCCTTGGGGCCCTCATCCTTGCCTTCTCTGCCTTGGGTGGTTTTGATTTCAGCATTCTCCTGAGGGACAGCTCCGACTCTATGGTTTGCATGCCGCCCCCCACCCAACCTCCCCTCTCCCTCTCCTGCCTTGCCTTACCCCTGCATCTACTCTCCTGCGTGGTATTCTGGAGGTTTCTTCTTGGGGTGCGGGAGGCCGATGGTGATGGTGAGTGACCCACTCCTGCCTTGGGCTAGGAGATTAAATACATCTCCCACCTGCACTCCCCCCAACTGCTTTTTTCTTTACTAGTAGTTACTTCAATAACCCTTTCCCTTAAAACGGCAATATATGCCACCTTGCCACAAAGCTTTCCTCCCAAGGGGTTGTGTGACAAACACCTCCCCGCCCTTCTGGGTCTGCCCTGGCCCCTGAAGCTGGCAGCTGGGTCGGATCTAAGAACAGGTTGGACCAGATTAGGTTTTCTGAACTTTTTTTGGTGTCAGACTGGACCCCGTGGGCTGTCTGATGAAGCCTGGACCCCTTCTCAGAGTTAGGTATTGGAATTCAGAAAATAAAAGAGGATTATAGTGGAAACCAAAGGTTAGTGAAAATAAAGAGTTTCTAGACTCTGTGGTCTGTGGACCCCAGCTGAAGAACCCCTGGTTCAGAGTCAAATCAGTGGCTACAGGGCCGGTGTCACTGAGAGGAAAAATGTCGTGGTGGGAAGGAGGCTGGGGCTGAGATGCATTCTGGGCAGGCTTTTGAAAAAAATCAGCGTTTGATTTCCTGAAAAAACAAGTCCTTTAATAATATTTATTTGGGGGAAGGGATTTTTGTTCCGTTCTCTCCCTTAATCTCCTAGCCCTGAAGAAAGGTGAGGGGAAATCTTGACCCATTCTCATGGATGCATCTGGCCCCATCTCCTCTGCAGACCACTGCCCTGGGCTGGGGCCTGTTACTAAATCTTTATTAAGTAAATGGAGGAGTATATTACACAGTTTTCTCTGCTTGGGAATAAATGTTTATTCAACACAGGACTCTTTGAGCACCTTGAAATTCAAGAAGCCACCTTCCTCTGGCTAGACCAAGCATGGCTTCTTAGTTTGGGGGCCATGAACTTTTTTTTTTCAATTTTGATAAAAAAAATTTTTTTGATAACTGAATTTCAAGATAGTTTTCTTTGAAATCCTGCTTATTTTTATTTTATGCATTTCCAACCATTTTTCTGAGGAGTCCATAGGCTTCACCAGATACACACACACACACACACACACACACACACACACACACACACACACA
>NW_020947040.1:0-2117 GCF_900497805.2 Vombatus ursinus | reverse complement strand
GCATTCCTGCGGGCCGGGGGCCTGGGCAAGCGTTGGCGCGGGGCGGGGGCGGGGCGGCTGCGGGCCGGGCAGCAGGACGCCGCACGTGGGAGAGCTCTGCCCCGCAGCCGGAGCCTGCATTTCCGCAGCAACTTGGAAACAGTGTAGCCTGGACGCAGCCCCCCCCCCCCCCCCCCCCCCCCGCCCACCGCCCGCCCCAGTGGCCTTCGGTGCCCCCAGAGCTGCCCCGGCGCGGGGCCCGGCGTGCGGAGCTGGGTACTCGGTGGAGAGCGGTCAGGAAGCCTGGAGCGCGGAGCGTGGCCCCAGAGCCCCCACCCCTTGTAGCCTCGGGGAAACTATTCGCCCCGGGCTTAGTGTCTTGGGGCCTCTCCCTGCCTCCCCCCACCCCTAGCAGAACCTTGGGTACAGTAGACGTTAAATAAATGCTTGTAGTTGGAGGTGCGTTCTGCGGACGGATAGACAGTACTGAGGCAGACTGTACTTTTAGCAAAGGGGATCCACCGGGACCGATCCCACCCCGGAAGAACTCAGGGCTGGGTGTGAGACTTGGGGGGGGGTAAATGTGAACCGTATCTGCCGGGAAAGGGCCTCTGGGCAGGCCACTGAGATCCTCAGCCTTGGGGAGGTTGTGTTGTGCTTGGAGATCCCGAGAGAAGGATGAGGCACTTGGGGGAGGGGGGCAGTCCGTCCCTGAGGCCTGACTTTCCTCTGGGAGGGGTCAGGGTAGCCTCAGTGAAGAGCCGCTGGGAGTTAGAAGGCATCGGCCTTAGCCTTCAGCACCCAGCTTGTGGCTTAGACTTCCTGGGCGAGAGTGGCCCTCATCCTCGCCTTCCCTGCCTTGGGGCCCTCATCCTTGCCTTCTCTGCCTTGGGTGGTTTTGATTTCAGCATTCTCCTGAGGGACAGCTCCGACTCTATGGTTTGCATGCCGCCCCCCACCCAACCTCCCCTCTCCCTCTCCTGCCTTGCCTTACCCCTGCATCTACTCTCCTGCGTGGTATTCTGGAGGTTTCTTCTTGGGGTGCGGGAGGCCGATGGTGATGGTGAGTGACCCACTCCTGCCTTGGGCTAGGAGATTAAATACATCTCCCACCTGCACTCCCCCCCAACTGCTTTTTTCTTTACTAGTAGTTACTTCAATAACCCTTTCCCTTAAAACGGCAATATATGCCACCTTGCCACAAAGCTTTCCTCCCAAGGGGTTGTGTGACAAACACCTCCCCGCCCTTCTGGGTCTGCCCTGGCCCCTGAAGCTGGCAGCTGGGTCGGATCTAAGAACAGGTTGGACCAGATTAGGTTTTCTGAACTTTTTTTGGTGTCAGACTGGACCCCGTGGGCTGTCTGATGAAGCCTGGACCCCTTCTCAGAGTTAGGTATTGGAATTCAGAAAATAAAAGAGGATTATAGTGGAAACCAAAGGTTAGTGAAAATAAAGAGTTTCTAGACTCTGTGGTCTGTGGACCCCAGCTGAAGAACCCCTGGTTCAGAGTCAAATCAGTGGCTACAGGGCCGGTGTCACTGAGAGGAAAAATGTCGTGGTGGGAAGGAGGCTGGGGCTGAGATGCATTCTGGGCAGGCTTTTGAAAAAAATCAGCGTTTGATTTCCTGAAAAAACAAGTCCTTTAATAATATTTATTTGGGGGAAGGGATTTTTGTTCCGTTCTCTCCCTTAATCTCCTAGCCCTGAAGAAAGGTGAGGGGAAATCTTGACCCATTCTCATGGATGCATCTGGCCCCATCTCCTCTGCAGACCACTGCCCTGGGCTGGGGCCTGTTACTAAATCTTTATTAAGTAAATGGAGGAGTATATTACACAGTTTTCTCTGCTTGGGAATAAATGTTTATTCAACACAGGACTCTTTGAGCACCTTGAAATTCAAGAAGCCACCTTCCTCTGGCTAGACCAAGCATGGCTTCTTAGTTTGGGGGCCATGAACTTTTTTTTTTCAATTTTGATAAAAAAAATTTTTTTGATAACTGAATTTCAAGATAGTTTTCTTTGAAATCCTGCTTATTTTTATTTTATGCATTTCCAACCATTTTTCTGAGGAGTCCATAGGCTTCACCAGATACACACACACACACACACACACACACACACACACACACACACACACA
>NW_020947039.1:0-18911 GCF_900497805.2 Vombatus ursinus | reverse complement strand
CACACACACACACACACACACACACACACACACACACACACACACACCCCCCATTGCGTTAACCTCTGGAGGTTCTGTTCTAAGGGTTATCAAATCCAGGCCCGTTCAGCCTCCATGGGGGTATGGAGACTGAATTACTGTTAGCCAGTCAGCACGGTCTCCTTCCTATAAGGACAAACAGCCCTGCAGAATGTGAACTGGGGATTTGGTGGCCCGGAGCTGAGCCCTGCTGGTGCTGCTACCATTCCCTACCCCTGCTGCCCTGCCCCAGGCCCCCTCTCCTTCAGCCTGACACATACTCAGGAGTGTCCAGGACTAAATAGATGACGCACAAATTTAAATTTAGTGGTGGGGAGACAAGCAGTGTCTTTGCCTGGCGGGCACCAGTGAATCTGATGATGGAGCAGCCTGGTGACCTCATGTCTTGCTCTCCAAAAGGACCCGGGCTTTTCGGGCCGCTGTTACTGGGGCCCCAGAGCTCGTGTACTTTTTGGGAATTCTGAGCCATCAGATGGGGATTGGGAAGCAGGGATGCTGGGAAACGTACCAGGAGTTTCAGGAGCTACTAAGGGCTTGCTGCTTTGTGGGTCTGAGGTTTCTCCTAGCCAGGCCAGGTTGTGTTTTGCTTTGGATATTGTGCTCAGATTCCAAAGGGAAGGAATTAATTTTATTTTAAGACTTGTCCTGCTCCCTCTACAAGACGAGGGGGAGGCTGCAGATCTCTTGGGCACCAATACTCTAGAGGGATATGTGTGTGTGTGTGTCTGTGTCTCTGTGTGTGGGGGGGGGGTGTCAGTATCTAGGTCTGTGATACCAAGATCCCAAACAAATCTGGAGTTTTTCTGCAGTAACGAGTTCGATGCGAATGTGTGACCAAATCCTCTTGGAAGTCGCTCTGTATTTGTGGAACTCCTTCTTTCCCTTTGCCTCCTGTTTTTCTCCAAGGGCAGCAAAATGCCCTGAACATGACCACTTTGGCTCTTCATTGAGAACCACTTCGAATTTTTATTAGGCCAAGGGTGGATTCTTGAAGTTTGTTAATGATATCAAAGTACTGAGTAAGTCGCGAGCCTCAGTGAGCCCATGGCCCTTATCGAGGCCCAGGGTTCTTAACCTGTGGGCCAGGAACTTTTAAACATACGTATATATATATGTACGTGTAGAATTTATTAGCAGTATAATTGGTGTCCTTTCTAATCTTCTGCAATCAACAAATCACTAAGTTATTCTAATTATTTACGTATAATCGTTATAATAAGCAGTATCTTACGCATTTATAAACACCATTCTGAGAAGGGGTTTCCCTAGCTTGCCTCCCAAGGGCTCCGTGATGCCAAAGGGGCTCAGAAGCCGCGTTCTCCACCATTCCAGGCCTAAAGCTGGAAGCCATGCATTCCGTTTTCAGGTCAGCCAATAAGACCCACAATAAAGGTGGGGAAATTTTTTTCTGGAATGTTGTACAACAGATATTTCTTACTGGTGTTTTATGTCTTTATCACTGCTGGTAAATTAGAAGACTGTTTTGACCCTGGGTAATTTAGAGTGAATTGTGTTTCACAACAAATGAGACCCCATGGGCAAAGACAGTGGTACTCCTCGGTCCTTCCTTCGTGTGCCTTAGTTCTCCGTGGCAGATACGCATGCATTCCTAATGCTCAGTTCTCTTTAAGATGGCTTTTGGGGGTGTTTCCAAGGATGCTGAGGATGTAACTGGCTCGGGTTTCTGAGTCCCAGGTGCACCCTCCACATGCACTCCGACCTCTCTGAGCTTTGGGCTCTCAGCCTGGATGTGTTGGACAAAGCATGAAGGTGGGAAACCACACGCAGCCTTTGTCCCCTAATGGAGCCTGGTGAAGTCTACCTTAAATCAGAGGGTGCATGGTGCAGCTGGTGTTTGAAGCCTTTGGTGCTGGGGATTTGGAGGACAGCCTGACTCGGTATCCCCCGCCACTTCCCAGGGGGTTCCAGGAGGGCTGAAAGATTTCCTCAATCGTCTGTAGAGACACTGTCTGTCCCAGCCCTCTGAGGACAAGGGGGGATGACTGGCTAGGGTCAGGGCGGGCTGACAGTGGGCATCTCTGGCTTTCACGATGGAGATATGATATGCTGGTATTTGATTGATGTCAGTGATGGCCAGGCACGGAGCCTCCCCCAGCCTGGGAGCTCTCTGTTAACCCCATGTGGTTTCATAGCAACGGAACAGCCTAGGCCCAGGGGTGTGTTGGGGGGCTCGGTCCCGACAGGGACCACCTTGTCTCGCTTTGGCTTTCCCTGTTCATTAGGCAACTGGGTGATAGAAGGCGGAGTGAAGAAGACCAGAGTTCAGATTCTGCCACAGACACTAACTGTGTGACCCTGGGCAAGTCACTTCACATCTGAGCCTCGGTGTCCTCATCTGTATGAAAAATCGGGATGATAACAACATGTGCTTCACGGAGTTCTTTGCAAACCCTGACGGCACTAATTATTGTTTTTTTTTAAATTTTAGTTTTAGTTTTGCCACCATGCTTCCTGAGGCCCTCATTCCTTCACATCTGCACTGATAAATGAAGCCTCACTGACTCCCTGCCTCTGTCCCTCCTCCTTACTATTGCTTTAGAGGCCGTATGGCTCGACCCAGTCACTATGCATAGAAGGAAACTGAGGCAAGGACAGATGAAACATAAGGAAGATGGAGCCAGGATTCAAACCCAGGTCTTTGGACACCAAGTCCAGCATTCTTTCCACTAAGCCTTCTTAAAACCATCTTTGAACATAGCACTCCACTCCTCAAAAAACCCTCACTGGCTCCCTATTACCAAATGAATCAAGGCGGTCCTGGCTGCTTCCCTAGGGCTGCTGCTCCCCCCGGAAGCCTTCTCGGTTCCCAATCCTAGAAAACCCTGTTTCCTTCTTGCCTGGTTCTGGGTCATAAGGCACAGCCCAAATCATCAGAATAGTAGATGGTGAGATGGCTGTCCACACGGCTGTGTGACCCTGGTCCAGTTACTTAAGTCTCAGAGCCCCCAGCCAGCTCTTTAAAGTTGTGAAGAGGGTGCTGTGCGTGTGAAAATCAGGGTCTTGGGCTAAGCCCACAAGTCCTTACCCCTCCCTGGGGGTTCAGCTGCAAAATGTGGGTGACAGGACCTAGCCCAACTCCTCATTTGACACAGAGAGGGAAGTGACTTGCCTAGGGTCACATAGACTAAGTATCAGAAGTGGGATTTGAACCCAGGTCCTTGGGCACCCAATCTGTTGCTGTTGGAAACTAGTTCTAGTTTTGACTCCATACATCTACAGGGAGCCTGGCAGGTGGGAGGAGGTTGTGTTCCTCACCATCGGGCAGCATTAGTCTTCCCTACTCTGAGACCTTTGGGAGACATCCCCAGGCCCCACATCTCTCTGAGTGTCTCAGAAGCCAGAAGGGCTGAATGGCTCTTTCTCCAGCCCACTGGGCACTCCTGTCCCTCTCTTTGGCGGCCCCCAATCCCTCTGCTTCTCAGATATAGGATTTGCAGCTGAAAGAGGAGAATCTAGCCCCTTCGGTTTTTCAGACGAAGATGCAGAAGCTGGGGAAGCAAAGACTTGGTCAAGGTCACTCCACCCGCCAGCGAGGGAGCTCAGATTTGGAGCAGGGATCCTTCCCTCTGCCCCCGTCTGAGCCAGAGAGAAGGGACCAGGGAGGGAACGGGCCACACCCTCGTTTGATTTTCTTCTTTAAAAAAATGTCTTATTCAGTCAATCAAAGAGCTTGTTTTATTGTTAATCCTTTTTATTCTGAGGCTAATGAATACCAGAAAGAAAGGACGGGTCCATATGCAAAGGAGGATGATGTGTGACCCCACACATCTCTATTATACACAGCCTGCTCTTTTTAAAAGTATTCTAATACTCCACCGTTACCCCGGAGCCGGCCTTCCTTCTGAACTCCTTCCCTTCCCAGCTGTGCATTTGGAAAGCTGCCTCCGTGACCCTCTATGAGTCCTGCTCTGGGGGGTGGGGCATCATTCTTGCCAGTTGCCCCCTCCCTCCATAATCACCACCCAAGAAAAAGGTAAAAAAGTCTTCCTTGTAACTCCTCAGCATCAAGCAGAACAGAGGCGCACGTGGGCCCCGGCCTGAAATGCGTCTCATTTTTCACGTTGGCCATGCCCCCTTCCCTCAGGAGGTGGGGGCTTGCTCCATCCCTGGGCCTCTGGATGTGGCGCTTCCTCATTATTATTGTGGAAGTCGTCAGCCTTTCCCACTTGTTTCCCGGTTGTTTTTCTTTACATTGTGCCAGGAGCCAGAGATAAAAAGTAGGACCACCCCTATTCCCAGGAAGTTTACAATCTTTGGGGGGAGACAACTGATCCCCTCTCTCTCCCCCTCTGTCTGTCTCTCTCTGTCTCTCTTTCTTCCTCCCTCCCTCCCCATCTCTCTCTCTTTCTCTCTCCCTCTCTGTGTCTCTCTCTTTCTCTGTCTCTCTGTCTTCCTATCTCTCTCTGTCTCTCTGTCTGACTGTCTGTCTCTCTTCTCTGTCTCTCTCTTTTCCTCCCTCCCCCTCTCTGTCTCTCTGTCTCTCTGTCTCTCTTCTCTATCTCTCTTCCTCCCTCCCTCCCCATCTCTCTCTCTCTGTCTCTCTCTCTGTGTCTCTCTCTGTCTCTCTGTCTTCCTCTCTCTCTCTGTCTCTCTCTTCCTCCCTCCCCATCTCTCTCTCTGTCTCTCTTCTCTGTCTCTCTGTCTTTCTGTCTCTCTGTTTCTTTGTCTCTGTCTATCTCTTTTCCTCTCTCTCTCTGTGTCTCTCTGTCTCTCTGTCCCTGTCTGTCTGTCTCTTTCAAATTCAATTCCTAAAAATCCCCAAACTCTCCCTTGGAACAAATAGATGCAGTTGAGGCAAAACATTCACATGTTGCCCTGGTCGGACAGTGGATGCCTTGTTCTGCACCTAGTATCCATGCCCTCTGCCCAGGGGCAGTCCCTCCATTTGCCAGGGTCGCAGCTGGCTACTGCCTTAACCAGAGTGCTGAAGTCAGTCTCGATGATGCGCTTGTCCTCTCTGCCATCCTGGGTCTGCCTGCCTCACGGCATCCCGCCATGCAGCTTTAACTTCTTTCCTGTTGAACCGTGTATATCCGTCCATTCCTCCGTCACGGTTTGCTCAGCCCTCCCCTCCCTCATGGGTCCTTCCCTTCCAGCTCTTTGCTACCATAGAAAGGCTGTTTTAGGAGGGGTTTGGGGCACAGAGGGGACCTTCTCTTGGCTTTGAGCCTCCTTTGCAAAGTCTAAATGTTCCCCCCCCCCCCACACACACACACTATCTTGGGAGTTTTCTCTGGCTTTCCCAGTGCCTGGAATGCTCTCACTCCTGGTCCACACCTCCTGCCTTCCCTGAAGTCTCTGCTGAGATCCCTTCTTCAAGTAGCCGCCTTCAGTCCTGTGTAATCTTAGTGCCTTCCCTCTGAGAACCCAGCTATCGGGTCTGCATCTTATTTGTAAGTCTTGTCCAAACCATCCAGACTGTGAGCTCCTTGAGGGCAGAGATTGGCTTTTGCCTCACTTTGTATCCCCAGGAGTTAACACAGTGCCTGGCACATAGTAGGTGCCTGTTGATAAATGCTTGCTGACCCAGTTAAGGAGTTTCTGATAGCAAATGCCTCTTACCACATGTATTGGAGAGCGAGGGGTTGGTCTTCCAGGGTGGGTGATCTCATTTTACAGAGCTGGAAACCGAGGCTCAGAGGATGGCTGAGAATCAGACCCAGCTACCAGAGTTGTAGGAACATCAGAGAGGAGAGGGACCCTGGTGACTCCAGGCTCTTCAGGCCAAGAAATCCTGGCCCTGCCGCCCGCCCACCCTGGACCCTGGGTCTGGAGGGGGCAGTGCACTCTGGCCTACGGGCTTAGACAAAACACTGGTTCTGGCCCAGATTTAGTATTCTTTTGACATTTTATTGTAAATCTCTCGCCATATCGCCATATCAGTGTGAGCCACTTACCTGGCTTCGTAGCTCCGGCTGTCAGCGGCATGCAGTTCCTCTCGGCGAAGAGTTCTCTCCCCCTCTCCAGGCTGTCTGGCCCTCCATTTCCGTTCGGTTCCTTCTCACCTGGCTTCAGTGTCTGCTTTGGCCCTGCCTTTGTTCCATTCCGTCTTCTCCTGTTTCCTCTTTCCTCCCAGATCTCCATTATCTCGCCTCTTCCTTCCTTCAGACCATTACTGCCTTACAAGGCTGGTTCTCTCCTGCCGCTCACTTCTGGGGCTTCCAGCATTGGGTAAGACAAGTGATGCCACCATGTATGGCATTACCATTCAACGTCAGTTTCCAGTTAGCTCGAATCAGTTCACCACTCTCTGCCTCAGTTTCCTCATCTGAAAAATGGGTATAACAAAAGCACTTACTACGACTACTGTGTAGATGAGGAGTGTTAGAAATGCTTTTCTAAAGCGGTGGGCCTTGGGAAGGCCCTGTCTTTGGCCATCCTAAGCTAGGGCTGCTGGAGCCTTGGACAGGGAGCCTTCTCCCTGCAAAGCTGGTTGATTTCTCTGTGATACCACTTAGGAAAATCAGTGATGAGTCTTCAGAAGTTGGGGAGGGGGAGAAGGTTCTGGGGTGTAGTTAATGGCAGGAAATGACCCTGGGAGGGTACAAAAGAAGGACTCCTTCATCCTCCTCCTGAATACCTAATCCCTTTGTGTGGGAGGAGGCCATATGCAGATAACCCCCAGCCTGAGTGAAAACAGGTCCCTGCCCCCTCTTAGGCTTTTGGAGGGGGAGGCACCCTCCCTTCTGCTCATTTAGTCGGGCTTCTCTCCCTCTCCGTGCCAGGCTCGCTGGAAGGGACCTCAGCTCTGAGTGGTGGGCATGCCATCTCTGCCAGCGCTTCTCTCATGCCCATTAAGGGCACAGAAATCTCCAATCACAAGATTGAAGCTATGGGGTGAAGGCAGACGTCAGTGGTGGGGCTCTCCAACGTCCTTCTGCTGAGGTTTCCAGTCTCCTGTGTCTGACCCGACTGGGCAACCCTTTGGATTGTTCTGATAGACAGTCACACAGCAGACCCAGTTTGGTTATTTTCTGGGGCTCTGTGTGGCGTCCGTTGGCCACCTCTATATTGTAGCTGGGCTGAATGGTGGTTTTTCTTTTCTTTCCTTCTCTTTTTTAAAATTTTTTGGTTAAGTAACTCATTTTATGATGGAGCTTCTCAGAACCAACTTGCTTACTTTCCAACCTTGGAAACTGAAGTCTACAGAGTGGACGGACCTTTTCCTGGGTCATGCAAGGCATTGAGTGTCAAAGCTGGCATACCATGCCAGGCATTCCGGTGCCCCATGCAGACAGGCTGGGGGTGCCTCTGTCACGAAATCCCTTCATTTTATTTCTTTCTGTGGATATTTTTTTAAACCAAAGACCAACTGCCAGCCAAGTTAGGGCCAGGACAGCAAAATGGGCTGAGGTGGGCTCACAAGTGTCCTGTGGGTTATTTCTCAGGAATGTGTCCACCCTCTCTGCCCCTGTGTCCCCAACACCCTTTTAAGGCCCTGGCTCACACTTAGTGCTTGATAAATGCTCATGAAATGGAATGGCTCATGTAGGTCATTTTGGGGGACATGGCCATGAATGCTATAGTCCTTGAGCCCCCTGGGTGGTCTGCTACCAGCTCGCCCCCCCCCCCCAGTGGAAGGCTACCTGCATTGGGGTGCAGAGGGAAGGACACATCACAAAATGTGTCAGGGACAATGCCTTCCTACCCCCCAGGGTCACTGCATTTGAGCCTTAGCCCTAAGGCCTGCTACCCCTGAGACCCTGGGGGAAGCATTCGGCCTCACTTTACTCATCTCCAAAATGATAGTGTTGGCCCTATGACCCCTGACGTCATAGGTGAAAGCTCAAAATATAGCTAAAACGGTTTTTCTTAATGATAAAAGCAAAGCAGTGTAAAAGTAAACTGGGAAAGGGCGGGAGCAGCTAGGTGGCGCAGTGGATAGAGCACCGGCCCTGGATTCAGGAGGACCTGAGTTCCATTCTGGCCTCGGACACATAACATTTGCTAGCTGTGTGACCCTGGGCAAGTCACTTAACCCCATTGCCTAACAAAAAAAAATTAAACGGGGAAGGGAGCTATTTCTGATTTCCTAATTTAATTTTACCATCAAAAATATTTGAGAAAGGAAGCAAAAGTGAATTCCACCAAAAACTGCCCTGGGCCTGTTCCTTATAAATTGTTTGCATTGCCCGAAGGGTTGGCATGGAAAGTGTCCTGTGCCCCTGGGGCTCCTTCCTTTTGGGGCATTGTAGGCTTTGCATTTTCTCCATGATTGGCAGCCTCTGGGGGTGGCCTGTTTTCAGCTGGCTTGCTTCCTGCCTCGATGGTGATCTTCCTGCCTGTCGGGAGCTGCTCTCCTGGGCCTGGTTTCTCAGGAAGGTTTGAGCACAGCCTGGAATGATGTAAGAGGCGAGATTGCCCTTTCCTGTTTGGAGGCAGACACTCTCCGCACATAGTACATGGGGGGGGGGCTGGCCTTCTCTTGACCCCCCCAGGTCACCCCTGCAGAATGGAGGCTCCTTGAGGGCAGCAGGGCCTGTGGCCGCTTCTCCCTCTTAGCCTAGTGTCCTGCATGCGGCAGGTGCTTAATAAATGCGTGTGGGATTGTATTAGGGATCATTTAGAAAAAGAACCTGAGAGATCATCTCATTCAGCCAATAGAAGGGAGGCTCCTTGGGGGCAGCAGGGCCTGTTTCTTTTCTGTCTTTGAACCCCCGGGGGGGGCCATGAATTTCCCAGTGAAGTGCTTGATGGCCAGTCACTGTGTTATTTATTTTCCAGGTCAGAACTAGCCTGGAAGGAAGCCTGGGAGGGGCATCCCCTTTCTGCACGCAGCAGTCCCAGAAGACTTTCGAGAGCCTGGGGTAGCCTGAGTGTGGCCTCTGGGCTAATCCTTCTGAGCTGCTCGTTCTGGGCTAGGATAGCAGAGGAGGTTTGGCTTCAGCACTTGCTTTCTCTCTCCCTCAGTTTCCTCATCTGTAAAATGGGGATAAGAATTGCATCTACCTCACCGAGTTGTTGTGAGGATCAGGTAACTCATGTACAGTACTTTGCAGACAAATGCTAGCTATTATTTTTGGTGGGGGGAGGGTAGAAAAAAGGGGAAAAAAAGGAAATTTACATGATAATTTTGTTGTATATTTGAAAGGAATAACAAGTCGTGCCCCCCACCCCCACCCCCCAGCCATCCCAGGTAACAAAGAATAGTTTTTGGAAAAAAAGCAAAAAAAACAACCAACCAGATGATGAATGTATTGAAGAAAGTCTGCAAAGTCTGCATCGTGCCCACCCTGGACCTCCCACCTCTGCAGAGCAGCAGGAAGGCAGGGCCTTCTCCAGTCCCTTCTTTGGGGCGGGCTTCAAGGCTTGCTCTTTGTAATTTTAACGCTAGCTGTTAGTATTACTGTTCTCTTCCTCTTCCTTCTCTACTCTTCTCTCTCCCCCCTCCCCCCATTTTAAAGATGAGGAAACTGAGACGTGGAGAGAGAGCTAGTGATTTGCTTAGGGTCACATAGCTGGTAGGTGTATGTTCAGGCCAGATTCCCGTCTGGTCTCCTGACGCCAAGTTGAGAGGTTTTCCCTCTCCGTGAAGCTTCCTGGATTTCTTTCTTTCTTAACTTTTGCTGAGATTGATGTAACTCCCACAAAGCCTTGCTGGTGACTGCTGCGGACCTCTGCTTTTCCAAGGAAGCCAGGCCTATCCGTAGGAACAGCAATCTCCTGTCTGATAATTAGAAGCACGGCCTTACTGGGGGAGACTGGCTTTCGGGGGTTGACTGGTAACAATGGAGAAAACATACTTGGGTCAAATATAGAAACAGAAGTCACTCACCAGCTCCCTATTTTTAGATCTCATGTATATAAAGGCTGTCCATATATTTTATTTTGTTTTTTAAGGAAGTTGAGCTGATGCTCTGAGGGTGGGGCACAGGACAGGGGCTGCTGAGCGATGGAATTCCAAGGTTGACTCTCAGTCAGGAGCCCTAGCCCAGGGCTGGGAGGATCTGGGAGTGGGTCGGGGGCGAGGAATTGGCTTTGGCTGTTCAGAGTTCCAAGGCTTGGGTAAGGAATGGTTCTCGTTGAGAACGCCTGTGTCTCCCACAACACCCTCCAGAGCAGGGGGTCGTGCATTGCCTTGGTTTCATTGATGCTGTGTTAGAGATTCTAATCCAGTTGTGATCGGAGGCCGCCTGCTCCTAAAAAGGCCCTGAACGGATGGAGTTAGAGGCCAAAAAAGAAGTGCCTTCTTCAGGACCCCAGGAGGCTGCATTTCATCAGCGTGGCATCTCTTTGTCCCTGCCTTACCCTGTGAGAGTCAGGGTCCAGGAAGGCCCCAGTGGGCTCCATCTGTGCACTTACCCTAATAAATTGAAATTTGATAAGACATGAGGCCTTAAGCTTGTTTTTAAAAAATCAATTTCTTGAGTATAAAATGGGGGAGGCGTGGCTGGACAGAGAAACTGTCCGGGTTTTGATGGACTGACTGCAAACTGCACCTAGGTTGAGCATTTCCTCCGAGGTTTATGTCAGGTTTCCTGGGATGGCCCTTTCTTTAATTATGGGAATGTGGCTACTGGAACTGTTCAGAATCTGAATATGGACCAGTGATTGGCCTACCTCAGACAATTGCTGTGTGGATCTGGTCCAGCACTTACCCCCCCCCCCCCCCCCCAGTTTTCTTATCTTTAAAATGAGTGTAATAATAGCAGAGCCAAGAGAGAGAACCTGGAAAGTGCCTTTGCAGACTTTGTGTAATTGTTACTGGGGGGGCCCAGGGGTCCTTCTGCCTGCTGGGGGTGGGGCCGGAGTCTCCCTCTAGGCTGGGAGGCCTGGTGGGAATTTCTCCAGGTTCTTAAGTGGATTTTAAGCCTCTGGGCCTGATGTCAGTTGAGGGGCAGAGTTGTTGTTCCCCAAAGGCTAAAGCTTCTGAACGGTCAAGAGTCCTGCCTGGAAACGTCTGTCCTTTCCCCGGGTGCCCTTGTCTAATCAGACCTTAGCTCTGCTCTTGCCCTGGTTACCTGCCTCCTGCCATTGGGTTTCCTGCAAATTTCTGCAAAGGGGTGGGGTGGGGGGAGAGAACAGGCATTTGTTAAGCACCTGCGTACTATATGCCCAGCACGGTTCTAAGTGCTTTAAAATATCTCATTTGATTCTCCTAATAATTTTTCTAGGTATCTGCTATTACCCTCATTTTACAGTTAAGGAAACTGAGGCAGTCAGCAGTTACATGACTTGCCTACGGTCACTTAGCTAGTGAGTGCCTGAAGCTAGAATTTTTTTTTTTTTTTTTGGTAAGGCATTTGGGATTAAGTGACTTGCCCAGAGTCACACAGCTAGTGAGTGTTATGTGTCTGAGGCCACATTTGAACTCAGGTCTTCCTGACTCTAGGCCCAACTGTCTATCCCTTGTGGTGGCTCCAAACTACCCCTACAGAAGGAAGGCCAGAGTCTTGGATGCTGGTGAGCACATACGGCCTTTCCCTGGGTTGGAATCTCCTCTGAGCATCCAGGGGTTATCCAGATTTCCTTTTAGATCCTGGTGCAGCAGGTAGTGAGAAAAAGAGTCATTTAAATAGGTCTGCTATAATCAGCCCCATTTTACAACTGGGGAAACTGAGGCAGACAGATTAAGTGACTTGCCCAGGATCACACAGCTAGTGTCTGAAGCCGGATATGAACTCAGGTCTTCTTAACTCCAGGCCTGTGTTCTAACCACTGCACCACCTGGCTGCTCTAGTATCCTATACAGGGAGCAGCAAATGGGCCGGTCTGGCTGCAATGTAGAATTTATCATGGTTGAGGCTGAGGAAGGAGGAGTAGAGGGAAAAATCAGTCCGGCAAGACAGGCTCACAGAACTGTCACTCGTGGACGTAGCCGCCTGGACCTTTTTTTTTAAAAGTGCTCATGAGTGGGGGTGAGCAGTGATGCCTGGGTGGTGAGTGGGGGACGGAGGAACCTGCGCGTTGGGAGGTCTGGAGCGCATTCCAGAGCTCACAGGCGACTGGTACACGCAGTTCTGCGTTTCCAGGTTTTTCTGGACAAGAGGAGGGGGGGGGGAGGGGAGGGGGAGGGCAAGGAGAAGCCATCTCCCGTCGTGCGCCCTCTCCCCTCCCAGCTTCTCCAAGAAGTTTTACCGCAGGTGGTAGCAAAGCTCTGGGTGGCTGGACCAAGGCTGGAGATGAGGGATGGCTCTGACCTCGGACAGCCTGAGATCAGACCCCAGCTTTGACGTTACCATCGGCACGACTGGGCGATTCACTTAACCTCCCGCCTGTAAAATCGGGAGGTTGGTTGGGATGGCGGCTTGAGAGCTGCTTGGTCACAGGGCCCCCTCCCAAAGGGCTATGGTTTGTGTTGATGGATGTTTTCTGTATTAGAAGTTAAAGTGCCTTATTATTATTATTAAGTGATTTTGACCCAGCAGCAGCTTGGGGACCCCCAGGAGTTTCCAGACTCCACTTAGGGAGTCGCTGGCCTCAATCATCTCGAAGGCCTCCTTTCCCTCCCAGCCTCGGGTCCTTTCGTCTCTTTGAGCCTCAGTTGCCTTGTCAGTGAACTAAGGATCAGGATACTTGCCCTACTTGCCTCTTAGAGCTTTTTAAAGAATCCAGCCGCTCTGGTGGGCTTCCTTCCATGCCAGAGGTTGCCTGATACTTGGACCTCTGGTTGGGTTTTCCAGTCTGAAATCAGACCTTCCAGACGTGTTCGCTGGCCAGTGAAACGCCCACACCAGCCATTCTGTGAATGAGGGAAGGCCTTGCTGTAGAGAGGGGCAGCGGTTTGGTTGTATGGACTTGTGGCCCTATCCCTTTATAACAAACTCGGGGTCCTCCTTCTGTTCTCCTAGAATTGCCCCCGCTGGTCCTTCCTTGCTGCGGGAAGTGGCCCACGTCGGGCGACCAGGCTTCCCTTCACACAGATTGCGCCGGTATTTGAAATGCCGAGGCCGTTTGCTAGTGCCATCCGAATCGCTTTACCCTGGCTTTCTCTCTGGCTTTTCCTTGTTTTCTCCCTGTGCTGAGGGCAGTGAGCAAATGTTGCCCTGGTTGTGTAGGGGATGAAAATGGAAGCGAAGGAAGCAATTCATTTGTGCCCCAGCCTTGATGACTTTTCAAAGCTGCTAACAGAATGGTAACAGCCCGCCTCGCTGTGCCATCCTGACACCAGCCCTTCAAGCTGGTCTTCTGCTCAGTTTACAGATGGGGAAACTGAGGCCAGAGAGGTTATGTCACTCATCCAGGGTCACACAGCTATTGAGAAACTGAGGCCAGATTTGACCTGGGATCTTTGGTGGGCAGTGTGTCTGTCTGCCCCCCGTCCAGCCTCACTGAGCTCAGAGGGACCCCTGGCTTGGCTGGCCACATCCTAGATGGCCCAGGCGGAGCCCCTGCTGGGCTGGCTCTATGCTGTTTGCACAGCTCCGGCTGCCGGCTGGTCGGCCCGTGCATGAACTGCCTCTCAGACACGTGGAAGGTGCAGCTACGCGTTGCTCCACTGAATCCGCCATGTTGCCAGGCACTTCCTTTCTGAGGCCTGACCTCTCCTCCCATTGTTTACAGAGTCTTTGGGGAGTTCTTGGTGTGGCTCTTTTGTTCTGGGACATATGGAAAGGGCCTTTTCTGTGTCCCAAGCATAGAATCCCAGAGAGATGGAGCTGGCCCAGGGCCCCTCCGCTGATAGGGCAGGGCCAGGGAGTCCCCCCGTGCCTTAGGTCCTGGACAAATCACAGGGTCAGCAAGTGAAGGGAACTTAGAGGTCACGTACTTAGAGGTCACTTAATAATAAGAGGTCACACGTACTTGCCCATGTGACCCTGGGCAAGTCACTGGACCTCTCTCTCTGGACCTTGTTCCTTATCTGTAAAATGGAGCTAATAATACCACCTGCTTCCCAGGGTTGTTGGGAAGATCAAATCAGTTAATATGTAATGAGGGCCCAGAGGGGTCATGGAGTCATTGATTTAAGGGTCCTTAGGCCACAACCCCTTTGTTTCACAAATGGGGAGACTGAGGCTTGGAGAAATTGAAGGACTTGCCTAGGTCTCACAGGCAGCTGAGTGGCCCTGGGATGATTTGAACCCAGGCCTTCCTGACTCCAGCTCCAGCAGTTTCTCTCTATCCTTGTCACCCGTGCTGAGTTGGGGCTCCCGACCCTCAGCGATTGGTCAGCGTGCGTGGTATACAAGCTGAGTACCTTCACTGTTGAGTCTGTAGTCTATCCTGACGGTGCCCATTAAATCCCACTCCTTAGAGCAACGCTTCCCGGTTATCTTTTGGGCTTGGCTTGCTGGGCCTGCAGACCAGGCCCAGGAGGTCCCAGGAGGCCTAGCACTGCCCGTCATTAGGGAAAACTGGCAGAAGCCGGGGAGGGGGCTCACCCCAGGCCCACCGTTTTCTTTCTGAAGGGTGAAGGAATCTGTTTGAGGGTGTCCAAGCCCCGGCTCTTTAATATAATTGGGGAGGAGAACTTTTGTGGAGATTAGAGGCCTCGGAAAGGAAGCTAGAGAGCTGGGCCGGGAGACAGGGACACACACCAAATAAAAATGCCTCCAGTAAGAGCAGATCGGGGCCACCCCAGGGACAGAGGAATGAGTCCTCCTCCGGAGCCGCCCCTCCTCCCTCCCAGAAGGCCGCCCTCGGCCCAGGCCGCCCCATATAAGGCTACGGACCATGCAGAGAAGATAACAGCAGGGCCAAGCGAGCACTTCGCATTTCCAGCGTTGACCAGAGTTAACTCGTTAATTCTTCTAGGCTGAGATGAGACTGCCCAGAATCTCAGGCAGGGCTCACAGAGTCTGCTTGGCCGGGCCCTCAGCCGCCATCTTGTCAGCTCTACAGTATCACCAGGGGCTGAGTGGCCCTTGGCTTTCACTTAAGGACTCCCACCCCTCCCGGGCCACGAGGGGAAATGAGGCAGTGTGTTCCACTCTGGGAAGCCTGTCCTCCGGTAACTCGGTCCTAGATTGTCTTCTTTGTGTTTTCTGCCTGGTCCTGCCCTCTGGGGCCAGGCGGAGCAAGGCTAAGCTGTCTTGTGCATCTCCCATCTAGTGTATCTCCCTGGGCCTCAGTTTCCTGGTTCTGCCCACGCAGACCAAGGCTAAGCCGCTCTCCCCAGGACAGCCACACGGATACTGGAAGACAGCCGTCATGTCCCCTGGAGAAGAGTTGTGTCCCCGGGCTCACTTGTCCCATTCGACTTCACCCTCTCCCTCCTCCCAGCATGAGACCTGTATCCCTGGCAGTAGACCTTACACACAGTAGGGGTTTTTCAGTGTTGTTGACATGTCTGCCGTTTGAATGGTCTCTCGGAGTTTCTGTTGCTCACAGGACCCTGGGAATTTTTTTCGGTGCAGTCATACTTCCAGATCTAGGAGGCGTCCAGGAGGACATTGAACGATATAGAAACAGTTTCTGAAACAGGCCCCGTGAAGGTTCATCATCAGCTGGGTTTTGTGCCCCTCGTCAGAAGGTCATTTCTGTGTGTCGCTCAGCAGCACCATTTTCTGACGTAGTGAGTGAGCCTCAGTGCTGACGTTTGTACCCGTGAAGTGTGGAAAGTTAGAATTTGGAGACCCTTGGCTCTGTTTGGTTGGGTGGGCCCAGGGCAGCGAAGGCCCCATCCTGCTTTGATGTTTTATAGTCATGTCAATCATTTTGGAGGCCCGTGTGTTCTCTGCTCTTAAGCAATTGCTGCCCTCCCCCTGCTCTAGTGATGGGGGGGTGGTCTCTGTTACTCTTCCTTTGGTTGTGGAAGGATGTTCTTGGAGGGAGTTGGGAGGAAGGGGCAAGCTTTATCACCTTCTTTAGGGGCATGGAGACTGATTTTCTCTGTGTGACTGGGCTGAGACAGCATTTTGGAAGAAAATGAAGGGATCAGTGCCATGACACCTAGCACGGTGTCTTATATGGCACGCATGAGTTCCATGATTGGCAGGGATGCTTGGCATCCCATAGAAAGGTATCTCAACTTTAAAAATCAAAAGCTGTTTTTCTTCCCTACATATCACCTAGATTTCTCCCGTGTCCTTCCCCTCTCTTCTCCCACAGAACTATCCTTTATAATAGATACGTTTTGTGAAAAGAGAATGAGGAAGGAGAAGACGCAGCTGTAGCCCCCAGGGTCCAGCGCCCAGACCAGGTCTGATGTCACCTGTTTGGGCTGTACCATCTGACCTCTGCAGGGGCGTGGGGCCAGGAGGCCACTTCTCATCTCTCGTCTTTGAGGCTACGCTAGTTCTTCGTCCTGTTTCGATCGTGCTGAGGTGGTTTCTTTCCATTCACGTTGGCGCGTCGTTGAGGTGTGTGTTGATTTCTGGCGCTGTCTGCTTCCCTTTGCGTCAGCCTTTACGGGGCTCACCGTAGTTCTCTATGCTCACGCTCTTATCCTTCCAGACCAGTAACAGTCCAGTGCGTTCGTGTGCCAGAGTTCTTTAGCCATTCCCCAGTGGAGGGATGTCGCCTTGGGCTCTGGGTCTTTGCTGCTACAAAAAGGGCTCCTGTAAATATCTTGGGGCATGTGGAGACACTCTTCTTATTCTTCTATGGATACATATCTCCTGGAAGAATAATCTCTAGGTCAAAGTTTCAGCTGCTTGGTTTGCATGATTCCCAGTGGCTTTCCAGACTGGTTGTACCAATTCACAGCTCCACCAACAATGCATTAGTGTGCATCCCCAATATTTGACCATTATTTGTTTTTACCCGATTATTTATAAATCGATCTCTGTTGATTTCTTGTGTGTGTGTGTGTGTGTTTACAACATTTCATAAGATTTATGATTTCAGAGCTGAAAGGAATCATGAATGTCATCTAATCTTAGGGTCTTAGATCTAGGGTTGGGCCACTGAATCCAGCCCCTTCATTTTATAGATTAGGAAACTGAGGCCAGGGAGGGGAGTGACTGGCCCAGTGTTCTGTTTCTCTGTTTGTCTCTCCCTGCCTTTGCCTCTGTGTGACTGTGTGGGTGTCACAAACATACACAATCATATCTTTTAAAATCGCCTCTTGGCTACTTCCTACAGCCCTGTACCACCCCTCACACAGCTTTGCCCAGGAGGCAGGATGCTGCAAGTGAGGGTTGCTCTTGGGGCCTGGAGCCCGGGGTTTGTAACCCTTCCTAGCCTTGTGGCCTTCACTTCTGAGCCTCAGTTTACTCATCTGTAAGGTGGGGATAGTGTCTGCCTACCTCATGGGCAGTTGTTGAGAGAGTGCTACTGTGAGTTCAGAGAAGCCCAGAGCAACTCCCTGCCCCTCCCTCCCCAGCACCCTAAACATGGTTGTTGTTTTTTTGATTCATAAACCAAGTGAGGTTGTCCTCAGTCCAAAGCCTGGCTCTTTTGGTAAGAGAAAGGCTTTCAGGCCTGTCTCCTTGGGCACAGGGTCCTGGGTGGAGTGGGTTGGGGTGGGGGATCTGGGATATATTTTAAGAGCTGTGAGTACTGGTTCCTGGAGCAGCATTGAAAGTAAGGCAGATGTGGCTCCTTCTTCATTCTCCTTCCTAAGTCTTGTGTCCGGGCATTTAAGGGGGTGAATCAGTGGGGTGACCAGAGGCTCACTGGGACCCTTAGAAACAGGCATTCCAATGGCCTCACGTTTTACAAATGACATAACAGGCCTGGAGAGAGTTAAGTGGCTGATTCCAAGATCACCTAGTAAATAAGTCACTGAGAGCATTCCAACTCTGGCCCCTCTTAGGATTTAGGTCTGAAGGGGGCCTGATGTAGCTCAGAGAGGGTCTGGGCCCCCTCAGTTTTACATTTTACAAATGAGGAAACTGAGGACTGCAGAGAGAAGTTAAATGTGGCCCCCAGGTTCAGGCAGGTGGAGAGTATGTAAATACTGCAGGGATTTGAACCTTACTCCTCTGAGACTAGATCCGGTATTCTGTTCCCCTCTCACACCAGACAGAAATCAGAACTTTGAGGACTTCCGAGTGTAGGGAGTCCCTTCACCAATGCAGATGATGACCCTTCATGCCCTAGACTCTGGCATCTAAGAACTTAAAACCAAAACAAAACAAAGCTTTGATAACCGTCCTTCAGTATCATTGGTTTCCTGGGCATTTGATTTTTTGGAGGTGTGATTGTGAGAAGACGTCCGTCCATAACAGTCATCAGACTTCAGAGAGTGCCAGGACATGGGAAAGGTTAAGGCTTCCTGCTCTGGGAGATGGCGTCATGAGCCGTGGCCCACAATGCAGTTCTCCTGTCCAAATACAGAGTTGCTGTTCTATCCAAGGCCACGGTCATGAGGACGGCTTTAAAAATAGCAGTGGACTTGGGTTGTTGGGTAGAAAATGAGGCTGAGCATCCCAGCCTCCCCTGCGGCCCCAAATCAAGGAGAAGCCCAGGGTAGATAAGATGGATGGGCCGCACCGGGCCCCTCAATCCCTGGCGGCTTTCTCTGCAGGCCTGGAATATGTTCAGCCTCCCTGCTCATCCCGCTTCTCTGATCTCCTCTAGCCAAGGAAGCCTTTTTTTTTAAAGCAAGAAAAATTGGAGTTCCAGGCAGTTTTAAAGAGTGATTTTGAAGGGATCAAGGGTTTTATCTTGCTTTTCTGGTATTTTGGATAAAAGTCATGGCTCCCGCCATCTTGTCCAACCCTAATCCTCTCTGGGTCAGCTAGATGGGTCAGTGGCTAGAGCACTGGGCCTGGCGTCGGGGTGACTCATCTTCCTGAGTTCAAATCCAGCCTCAGACAGTTGCTAGCTGTGGGACCCTGAGCTAGTCGCTTAACTCCTTCCTGCCTCAGTTTCCTCATCTGTAAAATGAGCTGAAGAAGGAAATGGCAAGCCCCCTATTATCTCCATTATTATTATCTAAACAACAACAAAATCCTCTCTACCGTAATGGAGCAATAGCACTACTACTACTACTGCTACTACTACCACTAATACCACCACCACCA